>NC_137456.1:163484753-163653977 GCF_964235325.1 Thermobia domestica
GAACGAGTTCACCCCTGTTATGTTTCATATTCTCTGCTATGTTCGTTATGTTCACCCCTGTTATGTTTCGTAGTCTCTGTCTGATGCGCTATGTTCAAACAGGGGTTGGAAAATATGCTCATAAAAGGGAATGAATACACCCCCTAAAATGGAGGTTGTTGTGTTTATTATCTGCTCTTTATGTGTTCGTACCCCTTTGCTATGTTCATTGTCTTATGCTAAGGGGTTGAAAACGAATACACCTCTGCAGGGGTTGGAGAACGAGTCCACCCCTAAAATGGAGGTTGTTGTGTGTTACGTAGTCTTATGCTCTGCTGTAATTTCTGCTGTGTTAAAATAAGGGTTGGAAAATATACATAGCACAGCTAACAAAAGAGCATGGCTTATCTGTTCAGCTGTGTGTTCATAGTCTCCATGTATTCTCTGCTATGATAAAAAACGAATACACCCTTGCTATGTTACGTATTCTTATGTTCTGCTGTGTGTTCGTAAGGGTTGGAAAATATGCTCATAAAAGGGAATGAATACACCCCTTCTATGTTAAATAGTTGTGTGTTCGTACCCCTTTGCTATGTTGAAAAAATGCTCATAAAAGAGAACGAGTATACCCTTGTTATGCTATGTGTTAATAGGGGTTGGAAAATATGCTCATAAAAGGGAACGAGTTCACCCCCTAAAAAGTGGTCACAAAAGAGAACGAGTACACCCCCTAAAAAGTGCTCATAAAAGGAAATAAATTCACCCCGAAAATGGAGGTCGTAAAAGACCGTGGGCTCACGGTGTACGGTGCTCAATTTCTCAGGGGCTCGTGAGTTGGCCTAGGTTGGCCTCATATGTTCCAGATCGATCCATTTTCTACTACTGTTGATGATGAGAGATGAGTGAAATGCTGGAATGAAGAAAGTGGGAGGAAACGGGATAACCCCGAGAAAACCCACGAGCACGGTGTTTGTCCACCACAAAGTTCACTTGGCGGAGGCTGGGATCGAACCCGGGACCCCAAACACCGGAGGTGAACCCTCTACTACTGAGTCACCGCGCCCCCTATAAGACAAAAGAAGTTGGTATAATGTCAGTTCTTTAAAGTGAATGGCTTTTGTAATTAAAACATAAAAGTTAATGAAAACAGGTTTTTTGAATTATTGAAATCGAGTGCTATTCTTGTTTATTTTGAACTTGATATACATCAACATAGTAATAGCATAGAATATACAAATAACGATACAAATATTAAACTCCAAGATTATATATGTATTAATAAAAAACACTTCTCACATAAGGCTCGAAAGACTTCCTGTTAAATAATCCTAGAATAAAATACCTGTAATTTTCAAGTTCGATATTCTTTCGGGAGTCCCTCAAGAATCTAATCTAGGTCCCCTGTTATTTCTTCTTGTTATTACTGATACTCCTCCGTGTATTAAAACTTTTCAAGTTCTTTTTGCCGCCGATATCAAATTATATTCCAAAGTTAGTTCAGTTGGTGACTGCGTGAAACTTCAACAGGATCTACAGAGAGTTCAGATATGGTGTGATAAGAATAAATTAGTCCTTAATGTTTGCAAATGTAAATCTGTATCTTTCACGAGGAAAGAAAATCCAATTAACTTAACCTATACAATAAGTGACACTTCCTTAACTACTCCAAATACTATCAAAGATCTAGGGGTTGTGTTTTTGAATTAAATTAACCTTTGCTCAACACATTGGCGCCGTAAGGAGTAGTGCATATAGAAACATAGGTTTAATTTATAGGATAGAATAGGATTTTTACAAAGAATCAACATTTATAGGGTTATATTTTTCGTATGTGAAGTTAAAATTAAATACTGTTTTACTGTTCGGACACCAAATGTCACTAAATATTCTGATGCAACAGAAAATATAGTCTAAAATTTTTACGAAATGCTTGCATACAAGAAAACCGGTTTCTACCTAAAGTATGTTCTCTATGAAGACTTAGTAACGAATTTTATTTTCCAAACATTAGAAAAATTTTTGATCTGTTGTTCTTACATAAATTATCAAACGGTAAAATTGAATGCCCAGAATTAGTTTCAGAAGTGTTGTTACGTGTCTCAACAGGTAAAATTAGAACAGCAAACACTATGACATTCTATTATAGAAAAGCAAGAACTAACGTATTACATAATTCTCTTGTGTGGAGAATGTGTTCTGCATATAACGAAATGATTAGATTTCATACAGTTGATGTATGTAGTAATGTAAAAAAACAAGTTCAAAACAACTGTCAGGCAAAAACTTCTGCATAATTAAACGATGTATATTTGTATAATAGTGTATGTTAGGTAAGTATGAACAGTCGGCCACATAAATTCTTGAGGTACAAAGTCCGTGAGTTAGGCAACCCAACTAACGCCCGCTCAAAGATTAATTACACCTGGTAGAGCAGCTAGAACAGCAGCATGAAGTTGATCCCACCTGTTAAAAGAACAAATCGTAAAGAGTGTTTTCCTGCAGGAGTGAGGCAGAACGCTGGCTGACGAAATGACGAAAAAGAGTCTTTGCATACTTCTACTCAAAGTACCTAGGTACACAGCACAGTACCAGAAAAAAATATACGGACAACAGAAGCGCCGATGAGACTTAAATAATCTTATAATTAACTCAAATGACGGATTATATAAACAAGTTAACTTACTTCAAATGACTATACATATATGCGTATCAAATAATATACGGATAGATTATGCGGTATATGTATTAGTTTATTTTTTAAAGTAAACACAAAGCCTTGCGTTGAGTTCTGAAACCATTAATAGTAGTCCAACGTGCAAATCAATTAAAGTATGGATTGATCATTCAGGGGAAGAACCCAGCCCTTAATGAAAATTTTGGGGTCTAACAGGGCCTGAGCTTCTAGGTTCCTGCGCCACTGATTGATACGTAATGTTACTTCGAAAGAGGAACTTGTCTGATTTCATTATTCATTAAATGACTTTTGAAAATGTTAAATATTTTTATGCAGTAATTTATTTCTAAATATTAAAAATGCAAAATTCGATAACACTTAAACGAGTTGGAGAACTTATCCGTATTAAGCGTACATCCCCTTAGGTTGCAAATATAACTGAGGGTTCGTGATTTGTTTAATGTTTCTGCAAATTTACACATTGAGACACAAGGAGACACATTGAGACAAAAGAGGAGAATATAATGTCAATAAAAACAATTTAAAAATGCACGAAATTAACGGTTAATATCAAATATGAAACTACTAACAGAATTACCTCTCTAACTCGTTTTCTTCATTCATTTTTCTTAATTTACTTTTCAGGATTACATCACTGAATTTCTCCACTGGGGATTATCTTTCATTTAGCGACATCCAACTGGAGCTCAACCTTGTAAATGTAACGTTTTAAAAATTATAAACGGCGAAGGCGAGAATCGAACACGGATTGCCCGATTACGAAACTACAACGCTAACCACTCATCTAAGGCGTTACTTCTTCCGCCTCACCTAAATAAAGAGCCTATTCTGTTCTCTCGAAACATTAGCTTCTTAATAGTCGGATTGATTGGCAAACCATAGGAATATGTAATTGAGAACTCGGAGGGATTTATATCATTGTATTCACTAAATTATCAACATTACAGATTTTTAAAAACAAAATACGAAACTCCTTTATTTTGAATCCAATACGGCGCGTGTTTTATACTCATAAACAAACTAAAGACGAATCAATTGTTGCGTAGTAATCGTGGTTCATGGTCAAGGCGTTCGACCAGTAATCTGACGATAGTCGAATCGAATCGGATCCACAAATGATCAGTACTTTTTTTTACTTTAGAAATTTTGGTGGCGATTGATCGGCGATGACACACGTTTTATTATCTTCAGATATTTGAATACTCGGATGTTTCAATACTTGAACTATCAGATCTTCAGGAATAATAATAATAATAATAATAATAATAATAATAATAATAATAATAATAATAATAATAATAATAATAATAATAATAATAATAATAATAATAATAATAGTTCACTTTTCACTTGTCATTATTATTATTATTATTATTATTATTATTATTATTATTATTATTATTATTATTATTATTATTATTATTATTATCTCATAAAAGATTAAAAGTTAGGGGTTTATTATCGCTCAGGGCATAACATTACAATCAGGAATGTAGCATTTGGCAAGAATATTTCTGTTTTGTTTAGTGTTGTTCACGAGAAAAGGAATTTCTCACCTCGTTTCTGAAACAAAACAAACAAAATTGAGACGAGAGTTAACATTTTACATTTAAGACGGGACAAGGCTAACTCAAATTATCGTTTCGCTCTGGAGATGGAAATCGAGACGACACGAAAAGTATCGTAAACATTTCTCGTTTTATATCGACTCTCGAAATAGTGTATCTATTCTTGAAGTAACTATTGCTTTGTAAACTGAATCTTATACGCTTTTTTGTTACGTTGTATTTCGGAGCTCATTGAATTTATTATGGTCTGTGTAGGTATTTTTGTAGCAAAGCTTTTATAATTATAATTATAATTCTTATCCTAAAAGTTAGTTTATTATATGCCTTACTGTTCAGTGATATTCAGTTATTTTAATTGCAGTATCCTCAAAACGTACAGTAGAATACTTTTTACATGAAACTTTAGTAAAAGGCTTTCGTTTAAAATTTTGGTAGTTGCAGTGGTGTGTCCTGGAGGTCCAGACACCCTCCCGAAATCCCGACTTACCTGTAAGTTTTGCTCTAATTTTAGGGCAACTTTAAAAATTTTATTATTATTATTATTATTATTATTATTATTATTATTATTATTATTATTATTATTATTATTATTATTATTATTATTATTATTATTATTATTGAAAATGTAAGACCTCAATATTACGTCCTATTGCAATGTAAATAAGCATACTGAAGTTGATAGGAAAAGAAAAAGAAATGATAAAAGATACTTTCTAGGGATTAGTGTCCGAAAGGAAACGAGAGGGGAGAAAGAAGGTGTTAGCTCCTGGACAATATTAATATCGAAACTTCGGATGCTTAAGCTGAAACTAAGTAGAATTTGTCATCACGATACATAGTAACACGCTTTCTTTGGATAAAAGACTTTGGATTATGTATGCGTTATATTGAATTTTAAGAAAATATGCATACCATTATAGTAAAGAATAGTTCGTATTTACAAATTTTGGTTGAATGAATATATGAAACGTGTTGCAAATGGCGAACGAAAATAATATTATTTCTAGCAGTAGGAGTAATAGTGGAAGACGTTCGAAATAGTTGCTCGGAAACAATATCGTTTGGAACACTCCGATTTCCTTCTTGCTTCTAACATACAAGACACTCCTGTATGTCCCTTGCCCAGTGATGAGATAGCCACTCGTCACCTAGAAGCAACCTGCATGTCTGCATCACCATCAACTACATCAGCCAGGCCCGTCTAATTTCTCAGTGAGGGATGAGATTGGACCATTGGACATCAGCTCAACATCCATTGTGCGCAAAACAATGTTCAGAAGAGGTCGGAAGGCAACGTCTTTCTCTGTCATCACTTTCTCTCCATACAAACATGATCTGCTTCAATCTGTGGTGAGCTCAAAGGGAAAGGAAAAGAAACCTTTGCCCACTACAGGAAGGGTGCTCATGAACAAACAGAACAACACTTCCCAAGACAACACACTACAAGCACGAGGACGTAGCAAGCCATCAGAGATTTTACGTGCACAACTCGTGATCGAGACTACAGTTCAGAGAGTGGTCACTTTCTGTTCATTTCTAGCGGAGACAGTGACTTGGGTATTCCATAAGGAGGAGTGTCAAACGACAATGATACTGATTGCTTGTTTTGTGGGGAGAAGTTCTTTGTGGATTGTAGAAATAAATTGTGATTACAGTGTGCAATGTGTGGTATGTGGGCACACGATGCGTGCACGGGAGACGACTAACGAGATTTGTTTTTGTTTTTCACTTGACTTAGTGTATCGTGCATTTTTTATTGTTCAGAGATGTGTATCGTATCTGTAAAATAAAGTTTTGTGCTATTTTGATACTTTATTTGTGATTTTCATGTCAGCTATTACAAAGGGCCTGATTTTGGAGACTTTTACCCTAAACACTATTTTCGACTCTTTTCATTAAATAATTCATTGGCTAACTCTTATGAGCTAAATGCTGAATTGACTAATGTCTAATGTTTGATAACATACCAAATATATTATTCCAATGAAATGCAAATAAGAGCAGCATATTATTTATAGATGTGGTCCAAAAACTAAAAGGGGGGTCCGACTTTCGTGACTTTCCTCTACATATAGACCCTATGTATTTTACGCAAAAACAGGCTAACTAGATATCAGTACAGTAGTTGGAAATATGTCATATTACAATCTACACTAGTCATTTATGAAGATCTTACTGGGTATAAGCCTAACAAAAATACAAACATAACAATAATAAAAAGTTAGAATATACATAAAAATAAATGCCCGGGCTACTAACATCCAAGCAATGATAAATGATAACGGAACATAAGAACTGCAGCAAATAGTAGCAGTGTGTGCTAAAATTGCTTTCACAAGCTTGTGTCGATTAATTTCACTGCTCCGGACCCAGTTGGGCTTATGCCGCCTTTATTTTGTAATTATAACGTCAGAAAGTCAAAGGTACTAACGAAATCTCATTGATGAAAAGTATTAAAATATTGTCTTAATTTTTTTCCATTGTAAGTTGAGCGTGTGTGTCTGTGTTTTCAAATCTGAAACTAATCTCTTTAGTTACGTTTGAACTTTCAATAAATTAAACTATCTGCTGAAGATTTATAATGTATATGATGTGTTTTAGATTCAAATACAATTGATTCATGTAGAACGTGTTTTTCTGCTTCTGGAGTCGGTAGGTATGGGTGAGAGTATTTTCGATTGTTTTCCAACTGTCATCTATCCTTCTGCACAGTAATAGTGCAAGGTATTAAACATTCGTCTAGAAACAAAAATATATCACATTAAAGACCAAAGTTCCGTCTCAGGTATCGAACTTACGGCTACACAGGTATATTTCAGAATAATACATTAAAAACAGAACATTGGTGTCAAATCACAAAAATTTATCATTCTTCATTCTTTTATGTAGAAAAATGCTCACTATGTTTTCAACTTTAAGTGTAGGATCTTTTCTTTCCAAAGTGTGAAGACAAACAAAAACTTTTTAAGTAAAGCACACTACTTTTAATTCTCAAAAATTTACATATACTTAAATTAAATATTGTACTTACATGTTCTTGATATTCTTCATTGAAGGTTCAAAACTAATAATTAACATAAATTATAATCAAGAAATTTTCACTTTGTTGAGAAGAGCTTAAGACATGAACAATTTTTAAGTTGCTTATCTTTCTTAATTATATCAGATAAAATCACGAGTCAAACTGTATCAGTAACCGCACAACAAAAGGTTTCAAGCAATGAGAATCATATAAATACCTGTATATTCATGGGCGTCTCTGGCATGTTAAAATTGGAGGGGGGGAGGACGACTAGAATGCTAGTAGACCTCAACTAAAGTTACGTCAAAATTATGAGTAAACTGGTACTCTTTCTACGTTTAGCAACACAATCATAATGATTTTCTTCCATCACTGGTAAACTACTTGCCGAAAAAAAGAAATGAAGTTTACATATAATGTGGTTCTTAGGCAATTTCTTCACCTTGACGTTCCTACCGGTGAATTCTTGCTCATTGTTCTTAAATGCATTTGCAGCAGTGTAGTTTTATAGTCCTCATATATATTTCGATTCCTTAGCTAACAAAATCTTAACTCTTTGAAAGAAGTCTTACAATGACACTTTATTTGAATGAGAATTTCGAATTTTTGATTTTCATTCTTCTTTTATATTCTTAATAAATTCAAAAGGTATATTATCTACCTTTTTGTTCTTTATTTCGCTGTATGTTTCTAAACTTGTCCAATGAACCATCCTCGTTTACTTCGTTTTAAGTCTAAAATGTATCCTCGTCGCCATAAGTGCCTTTACATCGCAGTGACGGGTATGTGACCGCGCAGCACTCCAAGGAAGGGATGGTTGTATAAGAATTTGTGATTAATTTTGAAGAGTTTTTATTTTGACTAGGGAATTAACATAGGTGAAGGGAGTAAAGACACAGATTTGAAGCATCAGTTCACTGTTATTGAAGCATCAGTGCACGAAAAGATTCGTATTCTCAGTTTTTCTATTTATTGTTTTATATGTTAAGTTAAACACCACAATATGTATCACTGATATCGCAGATCGTATTATTTTTTAAAATCGTGTTTGTAACCTATTGTCAAAACATTCATCTCCAGACATGATGTAGAGAGAAGAGAAAGAGATACGTCATCTGTAATATATGTATATGTGATTCACTAAGTAACTGTAGAAATTAGTTAAAGGACACATAAGAGAGCGAAAAGGAGGTCTAGAAGTCTGAACTTTTTAGAGACGTCCTAGATAGGTGAAAATATAGTTAAAAATTGCAAAGGGTATCATGTAATTTACCTTTCTTTTCTTATATTCTAGTATACTTTTTCTTTCACATCCAAACATCTCTATTCAGAATTATGAGATAAAGGTGAAGAGAGAAACATTTCCATTTCAAGAATTATATCAGGAAAAAAACTTTTTGACTTAGACTAGACTCGAACTCGCAACCCTTGAATCTATGGCTCAGCGCTCTACTGATTGAGCTAACAACTTCTGTCGGAAAAACCTGATTTCTACAACTACCGGTTGCTGAATGGTGTGTATTAACCAAGTTTGCCGAGATAATTGCTTCATATAGCTATTGCAATAATAATAATAATAATAATAATAATAATAATAATAATAATAATAATAATAATAATAATAATAATAATAATAATAATAATAATAATAAAGCAGAAGAAGAAGAAGAAGAAGAAGAAGAACAGAATTTAAAAAGTCGCATATGTTAAAAGTTTGACGTGCAGAGTAAGTCCTAATGTGAGATTTTATTATTTATATATAATAAATGTAAGCGTGGTTTGTTCGTGCGTGCTACTCAAACTGCGCAACTCACTACCTAGTCCCATAAGGGTAGGTACAGTAGCCTTGCGTCCTCCAACCGTGAAGAATATTTCGGTTTGAACCTATGCGTGTCCTAAGAGGAAGGAAGAGATTGAAAGAAAGAAAAGTGGTTTAGAAATTATGCAAACGTAGAATATCTCACGAGGTGAGGTGATATAGAGTTCAGCGTGTCTTTCAGCTACTACTCTATACAAGACGTGCATCTACGACTTAACGTGGAACCAGAACCACACGACTCCTGACGGGAATCGAAACCCGTATCACTTCTAGTTCTATTATGGGAGACACAGGAACATGTAAAAATAATCGAAAATGAACGATATTAATGTTAAATCCATAGCTTTTGAGTACATGAATTATGTATGATACCCTCTATATCGTTCACATCAAAGTTTAGCATTATCGGCATGGAGGTTTAATGGGAGGGGTGAAAATTAAAAATTCCTAATTGAAAGATATGAGTGTCTATTCAATAGCTTTCGGGGTCGCTGAAATGAATAATTACACTCCCGATACTATTAAAGCCCAAAGCTTTACTCTTTCGTTAGCAGGAAGTTTATTCATTTATTTAACTCAGGACACCTTAAAGTTAAGGATATGAAACTCGATGCATATATTTCTAATTCAAAATTATTAGATACGTATTGTAGCTTAGACTTCTAAGGAGGGGAAGGGACAATTTACGCAATGATTTCCTTCACATTCGAATAAAATACTGCCCCATGATATTGCGAAAACTCATTTCAAGAGGTGTCATTGCTAATAGTTTTCCGTATTTGTTTATATCCCTACTCATTTATAACAGTATCTCATTTTTCCTGTGACGGGAGCAACACCTAAGCGAGCATTCAGTAAAGTAAAAGCCATTAAAATCTATATTCATAGCACAGTGGTGCAAATAAAGTTGAGCTCTTTGGCAATCTTTAGCATGGGAAGCGAATAAAGCCACCACTTTGGAAAAGTAGCTAATGAATTTCTCTCCGTAAAATCTCACCCGCACATTTATTTTACAGGTGGTGGTTTATAGCTATACTTAAGTTTGTTGAAATTGCTAAAGTGGGGCGAGACACTGAAGTCATTCGTAATAAGGGGGAAAGGGACATGTAAAAGTAGTCAAATATGAACAATACTAGTATCGAAATCATAGTTTTCGTGGTCGCAGATGAATAGTGACGCTGTCGTTGTTGCTTAGGTACACATTGTCTCAAAAAGCTTGAGCGCATTCTTTATTGCTGTTTCGAGGCAAAAATTTTCTAAGTCCAACTTCGGGTATCTTCGGAAAAAAGTAAACCAGGTTCGAACCTCGAAGCCAACCTTTGCAATCGGGAAAAATCTTGCAGATGTGTTTTTCTTCTTTTAAATATAATAACACTTGTTACCAATTATATATAAAAAAGCAACATTGATTGAAATACTTAATGATACAATATTTCGAAACTGTATTAATGCCAGCACATGCTTGTTTGTCATTTTGCTCTCCATACTTAATGGAATATTTAGATACGTAAACGAATCTTTCCATATGTAAAAGAATGGTGAAAGTTAACACATAGAACATTATTCTCTCCTGAGTACTAAAATAAGAGTCAAAGTAGAACAAAAACAGCGTTTGCAGTGGATATGAATGTAATTATTATCTTAAATACTGTTATATATCGCTAGAAGTATTGTTCGTGGAGCGCTTGTGTTAGCTCAGTGGTACGCCGTTGGATTTCAAATCGTAAGGTCAAGGGTTCGCTTCCCATCTGAGTCAATGTTTTTTTTATGAAATTCTATTTTCCGCAATGCATGAAAAATTATATAAAATAATTACATTAAAATACGTCAGTTGTATATATATAACATATAATCATTGCTGAACATAGTGATTATTATGTTTAAAATATAACAGGTGTTCACAGTACGTTGGTATTCTATGATAAATGTGAATGTTAAATACAAATTAAGAAAATAATATCATCTCAATAAATAAATTATGTAGTGTATTTATTTGCAGCTATTTGTCATATAGGGGTTACTTCTGAACATTCGTATTACAGTATGTCATTGATATTCTTGAAAAATTATCCGAGGCATAAAAAGAGGGTATAAACAGAGAATCCAAAGTCGGAACGCTCGCAAGAAATTCATGAACCCCAAAGGTCACGTGAGCAGACTGGAATTGTCCTTATGAAGCATGCCACAGCAGAAGGTCTTTACATAGATTTTCAATTCAATACCTGATATATGCTTTTGCAATGTGGAAGTGGTGATGCCTTTCGTCGCTCTCCCTCACTTTCTCGCTCGCTCACTCTGTATTTATATATATGAAAGTGGATGTATGTGTGTGTTTCGACATAATTCTGATATGTCTAGAGCAATTTTAACCATATTTCTTACAATCTGGAAAAGAGTATTGTCGGGATATATACCAAAAATGCTAGAAAAGGATCGATATTAGTATCGAATCCATAGTTTCGTGGTCGCTTAGGTAAACAGTTCTACTTTCAATTCAAGTCCAATTAAGCTCTCATTAGCACCCAGGGTGGTTACATAGCGACAAAAAAATATCGAAATCAACCAATATTAGAGTCGAAGCGTAAGTTTTCAGTGCCGCATTTCCCATTAGTCCAACTAGGCCCGTAACATATTTGAAGAGCGCAAAGTTTAAAATTTTAATTTTTTTCGTATGAAAAAGTTAAAAAAATCGAGAGCAAATATACTATTTCATGAGCAGTCCTCTTTTACTATTCTAATATATTTAATGATAGCGTAAGAAATCTGAAAATAATTCAGAACATGTTTCCCATTTATTTTTTGTTACGTAATTGTAGCTGTAGCATCTAAAGAGTGGTATTTAATTGCAATAAATTCACTAATTATGCATATTCGAATTAAGTTTTATTTGTAAGTTAGGGATCAAGGGACGGAGAAATGTGTAGTTATTGGGGGCGCCGAGAGCAAAAGTGCGTAGGAACGCCGAGCTTCTAAATGCAGCACTGTTCGCTGAATTAATTGGTAGAAATTTTAATGCCATTTAAGACCAAATTTAGTCCTAGCAGTGGCAGTATCCGTTTGCTGTCCTAGGAGGAATGAAAGGGACTAACATCAAAATTTTAAAAAAAGACCTACATTAGTGTCGAATCTATAATTTTGGGGGTCTCTTAGGTAAAGATTGGAACTTCAGATGCCATGTAAGTTAAGCCCTCATTAACACAATGAAGGAGTTTGTGAAATTTGACATGTAGAAATAATTGAAAATAACCAATGTTAGTATACAACCCATATCTTTCGTGGTCGCCAAGTTCATTGGGAGCAGTTCTGATTACCTTTAAGTTTAAGTTCAACTTCCAGTAAGAGTAAGATCCCCCAGCACATCTAATAAGGAGAGCGTAGTTCTGGAATGTCTGGGACAACCTTTACCAAACTTGGGGGACATATTACTTTCAATCAAGGAAGAAAATATTGTAGTAGTATGAAGTTATGGAAGTTGGGAGGTGTGACATGTAAAAATAATGTAAAACGACTGATCTTAGTGTTTTATCCATAATTTTCTCGGTCGTTGAGATGGATAGTGATGCTCCAAATGGAGGTTACATCCAAATTCATCCCCATCTTCACAGGATGATGGCCTGGGAGAGCTAAAAATAAAATCTCAAAAATTACTTAAATATTTGTCGAATTCATAGTTTTCGGGGTGAGAAAGCGTTTCTAATAACTTTGGAAGGTAATTTGTACCCACGTCTAGATGGGCTTTTTAATCATATCAATTTCTCACCTTAAGAACAAATTACCATTACAATTATGATATTAAGCCAACCTTCGCAATCGATGAAAAAATTATGTGGATGTATGTTTCGTCTTTTAAATGAAACAAGACATGTTAAAATCAAAGATGGAGTGGGTCAGTGGGTCGGTTGGTAAGTGGGTGAAATGGGTCAAGATTTGTGAGTGGATCAGTGGATCGTGGGTCAAAAGGACGTGACCTACTGCGAAACACCACTCACCGTGACTCACACTGGCCCACCCGGTGGCCACCCTTTTAGTCCAAAGATATTTCGTCCAAAGAACATTTCGTCCAGAGACATTTAATCCAAAGACATTTGGTCCAAAGGACAATTCGTCCAAATGACATTTCGTCCAAAATACAATTGGTCCAAAGGACATTTCGTCCAAAGGAGAATTGGTCCAAAGGACATTTCGTCCAGGGATGTTTAGTTCAAAGCACATTTCGTCCAAAGAACATTTGGTCCGGTAACGCTTGGGGGTCAAGGGTTTGTTTCTATTAGAAGAGTAAAAGTGATTCATATAACATTATGATTCAGTAGCTTCTTATTTCTAAAGGAAAATTGAAATAGAGATTTATTCCGCAATTTTCATTTTGATAGAACAAATAATGCTGAGATATTCAGAAAAACGTAAACGCCTGAAAACAACATGGCCGAACAACAGGAGTGAGGGAAAGGTTGTAGTGTGAAGTATGTTGCTGTATGTTGTGAATGAAAATTTTCATGTGTTTTCATTTTATTAATCATATCTCCAAGCCCCTCATCCTGTAAAGATGGGGATGAATTTGGATATAATGCCATTGAGTGCCTCACTACTCATCTCAACGACCGAGAAAACAATGGATAACACTCTACAATCAGTCATTTTACACTATTTTTACATGCCACTCTTCCCAACTTCAATCCCTTGAGGTATCTGAATTCCACAATATTTTTTTCCTTAGATTGAAAGTAATATGTCTCCCATGTTACGTAAAAGTTGCTCCAGACATTCCGGAGTTTCGCTGGAATATACACGTATACATACATCAAAACTTTTAGAGCTGTGTGAGCAATGCTTTTGATGTTGCTCCTGTAAATTCAAAATCCAGGAGGCATAGTCGCTCATACCAAAACGTGGCATTAAGTGACATTGTGTTTGTAACAGTGTCACGAACTCAAACTATGGATTTCACACTAATCTCAATCACTTGAGACATTTTATTTTTCATCCTTTATCGCCCGCCATAATAATGGGTTTTGAACCAATTGAATTGATTTTGAGTTTAACGTCCCGTCAGCAGTGAGGCTATATGAGACGTAGACCTACTAATTAACGCGAACTACATGAGCTCTCGCTGGGGGCCGAATCTGGGTCTCCCACACCGAAAGCGTGTACGCTATACGCTTAACCACAAAGGAGCTTTACGATGAGAGTTAAATTTGGACTTTAACGCTTTCGGAGTTGTAATTATTAACTTCTGCAACAACGAGAACTATGGATTCGACACTAATATCGATCGCTTTTACTTTATATATATTGGCGGAGAGAAAGGGACCACATCCATATACAAAAGCCTTGCAGATTATTGAACTGAAATCCTTTGGAAAGAAATCCCATTCTGCTTTCTTTCTCGAGTATAAATAAGTCTCTTTAGACATGACTTCGTGTTCGTAAATTTCCTGTTTACATAGTTTTGGGGATCGGGAGTTTTGTGTCTGTAACGAAGATTGGAGTTTGTATAATAATTTATGTTTATACCTGAATGGTCTCTTTACTTTTCAGAAAGCGTAAATCACTTGCTGTAATGAGAAAATTCAGAAGTAACTTCCGATGACAAATAGCTCCAAATAAATACACTACATAATTTATTCATTGCAATGATATTATTTTCTTAATTTGTATTTAACATTCACATATATCATCATAGAATACCAACGTACTGTGATCACCTGTTATATTTTAAACATAATAATCACTTTGTTCTGCAATGATTGTATGTTATATATATACAACTGACGTATTTTAATGTAATTATTTTATATAATTTTTCATGCATTGCGAAAAATAGAATTTCATAAAAAGACATTGACTCAGATGGGAAGCGAACCCTCGACCTTACGATTTGAAATCCAACGGCGTACCACTGAGCTAACACAAGCGCTCCACGAACAATACTTCTAGCGATATATAACGGTATTTAAGATAATAATTACATTCATATCCACTGCAAACGCTGTTTTTGTTCTACTTTGACTCTTATTTTAGTACTCAGGAGAGAATAATGTTCTATGTGTTAACTTTCACCATTCTTTTACATATGGAAAGATTCGTTTACGTATCTAAATATTCCATTAAGTATGGAGAGCAAAATGACAAACAAGCATGTGCTGGCATTAATACAGTTTCGAAATATTGTATCATTAAGTATTTCAATCAATGTTGCTTTTTTATATATAATTGGTAACAAGTGTTATTATATTTAAAAGAAGAAAAACACATCTGCAAGATTTTTCCCGATTGTAAAGGTTGGCTTCGAGGTTCGAACCTGGTTTACTTTTTCCCGAAGATACCCGAAGTTGGACTTAGAAAATTTTTGCCTCGAAACAGCAATAAAGAATGCGCTCAAGCTTTTTGAGACAATGTGTACCTAAGCAACAACGACAGCGTCACTATTCATCTGCGACCACGAAAACTATGATTTCGATACTAGTATTGTTCATATTTGACTACTTTTACATGTCCCTTTCCCCCTTATTACGAATGACTTCAGTGTCTCGCCCCACTTTAGCAATTTCAACAAACTTAAGTATAGCTATAAACCACCACCTGTAAAATAAATGTGCGGGTGAGATTTTACGGAGAGAAATTCATTAGCTACTTTTCCAAAGTGGTGGCTTTATTCGCTTCCCATGCTAAAGATTGCCAAAGAGCTCAACTTTATTTGCACCACTGTGCTATGAATATAGATTTTAATGGCATTTACTTTACTGAATGCTCGCTTAGGTGTTGCTCCCGTCACAGGAAAAATGAGATACTGTTATAAATGAGTAGGGATATAAACAAATACGGAAAACTATTAGCAATGACACCTCTTGAAATGAGTTTTCGCAATATCATGGGGCAGTATTTTATTCGAATGTGAAGGAAATCATTGCGTAAATTGTCCCTTCCCCTCCTTAGAAGTCTAAGCTACAATACGTATCTAATAATTTTGAATTAGAAATATATGCATCGAGTTTCATATCCTTAACTTTAAGGTGTCCTGAGTTAAGTAAATGAATAAACTTCCTGCTAACGAAAGAGTAAAGCTTTGGGCTTTAATAGTATCGGGAGTGTAATTATTCATTTCAGCGACCCCGAAAGCTATTGAATAGACACTCATATCTTTCAATTAGGAACTTTTAATTTTCACCCCTCCCATTAAACCTCCATGCCGATAATGCTAAACTTTGATGTGAACGATATAGAGGGTATCATACATAATTCATGTACTCAAAAGCTATGGATTTAACATTAATATCGTTCATTTTCGATTATTTTTACATGTTCCTGTGTCTCCCATAATAGAACTAGAGGTGATACGGGTTTCGATTCCCGTCAGGAGTCGTGTGGTTCTGGTTCCACGTTAAGTCGTAGATGCACGTCTTGTATAGAGTAGTAGCTGACAGACACGCTGAACTCTATATCACCTCACCTCGTGAGATATTCTACGTTTGCATAATTTCTAAACCACTTTTCTTTCTTTCAATCTCTTCCTTCCTCTTAGGACACGCATAGGTTCAAACCGAAATATTCTTCACGGTTGGAGGACGCAAGGCTACTGTACCTACCCTTATGGGACTAGGTAGTGAGTTGCGCAGTTTGAGTAGCACGCACGAACAAACCACGCTTACATTTATTATATATAAATAATAAAATCTCACATTAGGACTTACTCTGCACGTCAAACTTTTAACATATGCGACTTTTTAAATTCTGTTCTTCTTCTTCTTCTTCTTCTTCTTCTTCTGCTTTATTATTATTATTATTATTATTATTATTATTATTATTATTATTATTATTATTATTATTACAATAGCTATATGAAGCAATTATCTCGGCAAACTTGGTTAATACACACCATTCAGCAACCGGTAGTTGTAGAAATCAGGTTTTTCCGACAGAAGTTGTTAGCTCAACCAGTAGAGCGCTGAGCCATGGATTCAAGGGTTGCGAGTTCGAGTCTAGTCTAAGTCAAAAACTTTTTTTCCTGATATAATTCTTGAAATGGAAATGTTTCTCTCTTCACCTTTATCTCATAATTCTGAATAGAGATGTTTGGATGTGAAAGAAAAAGTATACTAGAATATAAGAAAAGAAAGGTAAATTACATGATACCCTTTGCAATTTTTAACTATATTTTCACCTATCTAGGACGTCTCTAAAAAGTTCAGACATCTAGACCTCCTTTTCGCTCTCTTATGTGTCCTTTAACTAATTTCTACAGTTACTTAGTGAATCACATATACATATATTACAGATGACGTATCTCTTTCTCTTCTCTCTACATCATGTCTGGAGATGAATGTTTTGACAATAGGTTACAAACACGATTTTAAAAAATAATACGATCTGCGATATCAGTGATACATATTGTGGTGTTTAACTTAACATATAAAACAATAAATAGAAAAACTGAGAATACGAATCTTTTCGTGCACTGATGCTTCAATAACAGTGAACTGATGCTTCAAATCTGTGTCTTTACTCCCTTCACCTATGTTAATTCCCTAGTCAAAATAAAAACTCTTCAAAATTAATCACAAATTCTTATACAACCATCCCTTCCTTGGAGTACTGCGCGGTCACATACCCGTCACTGCGATGTAAAGGCACTTATGGCGACGAGGATACATTTATTATTGCTGTCATCTGGCTCCTCAATGCATTCTTTCCATCTTCCTCAAACTCAATTCACTCATTAAACACTCATTTCTATCTTTAGTTTCTATGTTGCCATAGTAGTTGTTCCTTACTGCCCTTCTACAGTATTCACATGAAATTTACTCTCATATGTAATATTCAAATTTCTCTATCTTTTTAAATTTCTCTTAAAACCTTCGCTTCTATTGTATATTTTCCTGTCTTTGCAGATATCCCTTCTTAGTTTGCAGATGCATCCTTTCCTTTCCTTCCCTTCTCCAGTCTCCCTTCGTCCTGGAAACCAATTGTTGCTGGTTAAGCAATGAAAAAATTGTGTGCCTGCAGCCGAGACTACATTGACATACCAAGAAGCGTAACTTTTAAAAAAAAGATCCTTCTTTGAAAGTGACACACGTCAGGCGGGCATTCTAATCACATTAACCTAATGTTTAAGACGCGTCCCCCCTGTCCCCCCCGCCAGAGACGCCTGTGAATATATTCTCTCACGTAAAGCTTCCGTCAACTCTTTACTTGAACTGTTGCCATTATAATTGAGATTTATTATTCAAACCTTCCGAATGCAATATAAACGTCAGTGCGTCAATAGTGTTTTCTTCTCATCCCTGCAAACTTGCATTAAAAGAATCACAAATTAAAATGAAATGAGTTTTACGTCCCACGATTATGCCGGTTAGGCTAAAGGAGACGGCGATTATGAGAAATGAATGAAGTAGTGGAATGAGGAAAGTGGGAGGAAACTGGAAAACCCCGAGAAAACCCACGCACACGGTGTTTGTCCACCACAAAGTTCACTTGGCGGAGGCTGGGATTGAACCCGGAACCCCAAGCACCAGAGGTGAACGTTCTGCCACTGAGTCATCGCGGCCCCAATCACAAATTATCCCCCAGTCAATGAAAGGAAGGAAGGGGAATTGATTTTTATGAAGTAGGGCCACCCTGGAATTATTTTATTATGGAATTGTTACAGGAGGAGGATCCGAAGCATCATCAGGATATTTATTAGGGAAGCGTACCTAAACTTGACGTACTAACTTAAATACAGAATACTAATGCATTGTTGTGGTAGGCTATTAATTTGGGTGCTAGCACGAGTGGTACAGGAATTTTGTGGCATTTCCAGGCTATGTAACCACATTTAAAAAAAACAGTCTTGAAGAGGAGATTCATGACCTCTTAGATACCTTGTGGGCATGATACTGAGATTAATAACAGGACTGACAAACATTTTCAAGTACATCATAAATAACATTTGTGTTTTCATTTAAAAAATTGAAAGGAAACTCGAAACATAAAATATAGGTTTAGTAGCAGAAGTACTTCGAGGAAAAAGGGGAAGAAATAATTTTTCCTCTCGGTTAAAGAACAAGAAATATTCTATAATTCACTTTTTATGATAAAATTATATGGAGGTGAATAATAATTATTAATCCTAAAATCATTTTAACATTTTGATAAAAGAAAAAAAATCCACGTAATATTTAATTTTCTAGAAAATGACCATCATTTTTCTAAAAAATGGCGAGTTAAGGAAGACCTGAACATTGCATTTGATAGAAAATTTTCTGTTCTTTCAAACTTTTTCAACTCATTTTTTTTTTTCAAAATTAGCTGTTTTCTGAGAAATTAGACAAAATTAGCAGTTTTTGAGGAGTTTACGTCCAGCTCCAAAAATTGTAGTTAGATCCTGATAACATCTATATCCTGCGAAAAAGTATATTCTTTGAAACTAAAAAGAGAATGATCAAAATCAGTACATATGTGTTGAAGCAATGCGTGATCATACACAAAATTATGGGTTGAACACTGCCATTGAGAAGTTTCATGGTCTAGCTTGGAAAACATGCTTAGAGCTTTATGAAATTTATATAGAACAATCCAAACAATTCTTTCAAACAATAAATAAATAAATAAATTATTAAAATGGGTTCACCTGTGTTGAAGACTTATGTTGGAACATACACTCAACACATACGTATATATCGGGTGTTCTAAAAATGGCGCCCACGGACCACAGAGCATTATTCTACAAGTCAAATTAAAGCAAAAATATATATATATATATTTGTATACCTTTCGAGTGCTTGTCTGGAGATACAAATTGCACTATGCAACAACGTCGCAAATAAAGAACCATAGATTAGATCTACCAATCTATCAAATAGTTATATCGATTCTTTCCAGATAGCAGCTAAAGTCGATATTGATTGACATCATTTATTAGTATAGCAATGGATTCAACTGCTTGTTCCGGCGGGAGCTCATGTGGTTCGGATTCCACGTTAATCAGTAGGTCCACGTCTCATATAGCCTCGCTGCTGAACGGGACGTTAAACTCAAAATCAACTCAACTCAACTGCTTGTTGTATTCGTAGAGTAGCGCTAATGGCTCCAAGTTAATCTGTGACGTTGCCACATTGTGAAATTCTGATTTCCCGTAGCGAATGAAGAAAGTCCCGGAGGGTATACCATTATATAACATTTTCACTTTATTTTGGCCCGTAGAATCGTGCTATGTGGTCCGTGGGCGCTATTTTTAGAACATTCGATATAAACGAGTCGAATTGATAACTTTTTTTAAAAAAAGTTGGTTAAAGAAACGTATGTATCTCAGTTCAGAAGATCAGAAACGCCACACTCTGTCTACAGTAAAAGATTCAAGATGCTGTAGCTCAACTGATTTCAGAGATAAAAATTTACCCACAAATCATGACACAATACGCCTTAATATAACTTAATGCATCTGTAAAATCCATAGATCTGTAGATCCACTAAATAGATCAGGTATTTATCGTGCTCAAGGTGAATGTGTCTTCTCATATATAGGTCAAACGAAACGCAATATTAATACCCCAATTAAAGAACATATTAGACAATCAATAAAGTCGCAAGAAGAAGCTATGTCGAGATAGGTTCTTCATTTAAAACAACATAAACACAATATAAAGCAAGTAAATGTAATAGGTTCAGCAAAAAACAAAGAAACAACGGGAGATTAAAGAATCTTTCTTTATTCATAAATATAAACCAGCTTTAAATTTGGATTTTGTCAACATAGATAGAATTTGGTTACCTACCTTCGATGTATATTTTGGATCTGGCAATATTGACGTAACATAGACATTGCGCTTTCTTCAATCATCGCTCAGCTCATTCTTTCGCACTGTGCTCTGTTCATGGTATTTTAGTGTGCTTTATGTTATATTTATTCATTCTGTGATAGGTATTCCTATCTCTACACCTCTTTTCTCTCAACCATTATTATTCTTGTTACCTTACTACTGAAGACGGAACTAACTTGCTGTTCCGAAACGTATAAATAGTTTCTAGTTTTTCCACGGGAGGATTTACTGGTAAGTAACCAATTCTTTGTTCACACATCTGTGACCTATTATTCTACATTGTTGTATTGTATGATCTCTAAATCCCAAATAACCTTATTACTTCAAAGTTGCCATCATTATTGAATACGACTTCTGTGTTTTCCTGAAATTAAAAAACTTTAATAATTTCCCTGATTTTCTCTGGCAAAAATCAAATTCCTTGACATTCTCTGATTTTCCAGGTCTGTGGGAACACTGGAATTCTAATTCGACTGGCTCATATTCTGTGGTTTGCAATGCTGTTGTCTTGAATATTTGGCGTTCAGCGTTTGAATATAAGTTTGCACAACTTTTCATGACTAGGATAAGATGTGTTGCTATTCTTTTTGATTAAATCTATAGGCGGTTTCAACTGGGTAATTATGTATTTTCACGATTTTTAGCTACTATAACATTTTTACTCCACTTTAATAAAATTTTACTTCACCGGTCAAATGCATATAAGTAAACGCTCCTTTTACCTTGTTGTAAAATACCTTAAACCCATAGAAGGAAATAGAATCCAATTTATTCCGAATATAACATTAAGAATTAATTTAATGCTGTTTACTTAAAATTAAATTTGACTCTACAAATTGTACCTCTCAATTAAACTGAAATTGAAACTGAATTCTGCCTCTATCGAGAAATTTAAATATACTTATATACTGTTACTTTGTGAGCTAAATCATGCATTCAGTTACACTTCAGTCCATTTTATTTTTCTAAAGAAGAAGAAAAATCAACCATAAAAACAGTGTATAATGTACGCCTAAAAATGTATCTGCTCCTAATTTTCTCAAACAACTTGTACGTGCTGTAGTTTATTATAATATTGGTAAGTTTAGTAAAATAACCCCAATTGGAACATTGTCACGATAGTTTATAATTTATTTCTATAATAATATAAAAACTTGCTTTTCGCTAGGTTCTCTCGCATCGCGGGCTCTTGAACACTGGATTTCGGAACTCTTAATTCTATTTAATTCAATTAAGAAGTACAGCTCACCAGAAGGTTATATCTAGACTCTTCCGATGTAGAGGTGAATACATTTCCACTTCTTTCATAGTTGGTACAAAAAGAGAAGTTCTCAGAATACAGCTGAAAACTTAATAATAAGGAGAGAATAAAAGCACTGAGGCTTGTCTTCGAAATAGTTTACACACCAAGAATCATAGTGCTTTCCCTTAGATGTAATGTGATGTTTTCAGTGTGTCTGCATTTCGGGTACGATTTCTGATGGTAGCCCAAACTCGAGTGAGAGTACGGATGTCATTTTACGCCACAGATCCTGTATAATATGGTCTTACTGCCGGAAAACGACGAAACTCAAAGCAAATAAAAAAAAATCTTTATTATCTGAATTTCTGCAAAATATAAGATGTGTTTATGCTCTGTAATAAGAAGTCATGAACAGCATTCTAAATTGTCAGTTTTCATTACTACATTGTTTTATGAAGTGTCTTCATTTCAAAAATATTTCAATGAGGAAGATAACGAAAAGCCTTACTGGATTTAAATGAATCCAACCCGGAAAACTTTTTTTTCTTGACCCACTGGGTTTACCATTTCGGATATCTTGTTTCCAGAAGTGTCTGTGACTTTGGACAGCACAAATATGGAAACTTTTTCTTAGGTATAGTATGTATTTTATGACGTATAGAGCATGTAAACGTTTTCTTGGTGCCTATTAATGATGTAATACATTACTTTTTATATAAAAATTAAATGTATTGCGCTCCTTCGTTATTTATAAATAAATAATCTTTCATTTGTCAAAAATAATTCTAAAACATATGGATTGTAACAAATCTTTATTTCAAAACTCTTACAAGAAAACAATGTAAAGCTAATAAAAAAATAGAACAAACAATATTTGAAGCTATGTAAATACTAATATATTTTTGTCTTCATGAGAAATGTGTTTAATGCTCCGGAATAAATAAGAACAGATTCTCTTGTAAAGGGGAAAGAATAGATATCAGAATCTTCAAAGTTATATTGACAACTAATTCAATATTTCAACACATGATTGAAGGAAAATAGTACTCATTTAAGTATTTCTTGAAAGTGTAGTCGTACATGTTACAACAAATCTTATCCTTAAAAAGATCACTGTATTAAATTCTTACTTCAACTTCAAAATTCATTAACGTAACCTATTCCATTTGAAAAAGTTAACATCAACAAGAGATAATGAAACAAATTGAAAACACAGTGAACATCAGAAGAAAGTACAGAGAAATAACTATTTTTAGATTGGTTTATTTCAAGATTATCCGTTATCTCATTAAGATTAAATCACTATAACTCAATAAGTGGTAAAATTATGTTAAATAATAGTTTTAGTCTGCAATATGTTCACAATTGTATAAGTTTAAATTTATTGTTCATTAGTAGAAAACAAGAATAAACTTTAAATAAAATCACATTGAATGTATTTATCTTATGACAGATTCTTGGATGGAATGGAGATGTTTTCAATTTATTCCAAATAAATTTTATAATTTATGCATTTCAAACCAACAGAAAAATAAACATGTAAGTCTTACGCTAACATAATACACTAGGTAATTCATTAACTATTAATAATATTCAGTGAATTGTGTTCGACTCATTCACTTCTTTCTTGATAATTAGAACTGAAAACAAAATGTAACATAAAACTAGCTCTTATTTTGAATCTTAAGAAATCAGTTAATCTGAAATATATATTCACCACCTACAATATTCTAGTTAGCACTGTGAAAAAAATCCGCATATTTTAGTGCACATAATGAGTAGACTAAAATCTTGGTATTCTACTCATAAAACATCAAGTCATTTAATTAACAAGTAATTTTGAACGTTCATAATTTTTAAAAATATCTTTCTCACGTCGGGACGAATATAACGAAATATGAATATACCAAATTTAAAAATAGAGTATTAAAATGTTTAAATGTGACACAAAATTTCTTTCCTGGTGATATCAGAATTTTATTTTTAATGTGCATTAATATTCTATACGCGGATGCTTTTCATAGCCTGTTAAGTATCATTTTTAATAAATGACCTTGTAATTTTCTATTAAATATTGACACTTAACGATAAATTATATTTTAAGTTGAGATCGATACTGTTTTGTTATTCTAAGCACTTTAGCAAAACTGTAAAAATAAACATTAAATAATCACAGATCACTATTTAGTTATCAAGCCTGATTTATAAAACAGAAAGAATTATCTTCAACACATTTTATGTGGTTTACACTCAATACTAATAATTATCATGGTGAACAATTCAACTATCATATTGTAATTGGGAAAATATGAAAGTAAGAGTACAAATTTCACAATAAACAGTAACTCATTGAGCTTATTATATAAGCTGTTTGAACACTTTTACACAGAAGAAATATTTTCATATGATAACAACAGTAGTTTGTGAAAATTATAAATGATTTCTAACAATGAATTATTAAACAAGTTGTCATATTAAAGAAGTTTATTTAAGCTAAATAAAAAATCTTAGAATACTTTGCAGAGTTTAAGAAAAATGAAGATATTTAATTACTGTATGATAAATTCTATGCACTCCATTTCTCCCAACTTCATTAACTGATTGAACGTAAGTATAAGTATATACCATAAATTAAAGGATAGAATCATGGATTTTATACTTACAAAAATATTAGGATCTACCATTAACTCAATGAGAAAATATAAATGACAAATTAAATATATCTACTGAAACCTAGCAACCATTTAAATATAATGCTACGCTTTGTTTAACATTCATTTAGCATTAATTTTAGAGTTAAATGTACCTACTCTTCGCTTCTTATCAATTTTACTAAAGGAATAAAATCAATAAGAAAATATTTCAATGGAACTAAGTGTTTACATTGAAAATTAGAAAACATTATTATAGAAGAAACAATTATTGTTTTCTTGAAACTAATTTGAAAGTAATTTTTTTTTAAACTTTTATAACTGTAGGAAATATGTTTGCAACACAAATCTTGTTTTCAACAATATGAGATTCTGTAACTTAAGATAAATTATCTTTAATGTAAACACAGTTTTGAAACCTTAATGTCTTTAAATATTTCTTTGTAAAGCAAATGCAACTGATAAAATTACACAATTAGTTATTAAATACATGATTCATGAAATGCTACATTATCATAAATAAAGATGGTAATCTAAGTTTCATCAAAATAAAGCTTTTAACGAAATAAATCTTTTCTAAATAAGGGTTCGATAGGAAACTTATCTTACACAATCTTTAAGGTTTACAATAGTCCATTTTTTAAAATTCCTACTTCTGTAGTGACTATAGTATTATTTTTTTTAAAAAAAGAAACAAGTTTATAAGTTAAATATACTGTCATTTGAAGAAATGAGATACTTCTATTTTACTAAGCTTCAAGAAACATGATATAGATTATCATTTATAAGGTTTTAAATTAGATATTTTATGGATTTGAAGTTATTTCTATTTCAAGAAATTGACAAAACCTCTGCTTCTAAATTGAAAGATCTTCAACAGTAGAAACTTTGCAACGTTTGTTTGATGACGATATTTCTTCATCTATGGATATATCAAATCCAGCTCCCTAGAAAACAAAAGGAAAAATTATAATAATTTATCTAATAATTTCTATGGTTCGTCAACCTATGAATTTTTAATCTGTTTATCGAAACAAAGAATATCGAAAAAAATGATCTTGTCATTTTACTCAAATAGATTTAAAATATATCAACTATACAATAGCGTGTTTTTAACTCAAAAAGAATATCTTAAAATAAAATTTTATCATTTAAGTTGAATAAATTTAAAATATATCAACTATATAATAAAGTATTTTTGATTCATTACTATGTAAGAATGTACTCATTGCCATTTATGTCCTTAAACCTGCTCTCCATATATATCATTTCAGTGTTCCAACCCAATATAAAGCTTTTTTTAATAGCATTACATATGGAACCAAGAATTATGAGACCATATTGGTCTCTCAATGTTTCAAACTAAACCCCATTATGATACTTATTTATGTCTACGCATTTCACACAAAAAAGATGAAAAAATAAATGTGCAAAATACTGTAAGACTGAATATTCTGAATGTGAGATAACGAATTATAGATAATTAGTATTAAAATTATAGTATTTGAGAAACTGCTTTAAAAAAATAAGGAATGTATAGTTTGTATCTCGGAAATGTTCTTATATACGTATCCGTCTTACTATGTATGCATAGTAAGACGGATACGTATATAAGAACCTTTCCGAGATACAAACTTCACATTCCTTATTTTTTTAAAGCAGTTTCTCAAATACTATAATTTTAATACTAATTATCTATAATTCGTTATCTCACATTCAGAATATTCAGTCTTACAGTATTTTGCACATTTATTTTTTCATCTTTTTTGTGCTCTTACTGTCGTAAATGTATATACGCAAGTGGCTAATACGTGTCGTATTTTTGGTATTGTAAATAGTGAATATTTAACTAAGAAACGGATAAAACATACTAGTACATTAAAGCATTCGAAGAACCGAGGAAGAACAACGACTACTAGAAAAATAGTGTGGAATTACTTCAAACTAATGACGAGCGCGAATTTTGTTCTTTTCTTCTGTTGGTTTACGTGGAATTCGTTCTTTGTACAAAAAAAAAAAAAAAAAAAAAAAAAAAAAAAACTATTTCATGATAGTATTTTAGTTTATTCTACATGTAAGGGATTTTGAATTTTTTTTAGGACTTTTCAACGTGATTAAACACTATTATAACATTATATGAACGATAACTTTTAATTGTAGTGTTCTGTTCAAGCTCAAATTCTTTTGCTGACCATTATACCTACAAAAACTTAAAAATACCTTCTTATTGTGTGCGTGAAGTTAGACCTTCCAAAAAAATTGACTTTGGCTAGATTGTCTTTCACATTTTGAGGAGAGCATAAAACGTTTACTCTGGGAACATAAAATATTTATCGATGTGACTCCTTTCAGAAACTATCCCTGATTGGAACTTTCTTGAATATTAATGTATTTTAAACTAATGTTAATCTTTGATGGAGTCAAATTAGTATCCTATTTCAAGTTAGTCATTTGTGAAAGAAGTTACATTTGGATATTGTACATCAGCGTTTAATTTTTGGAATTTGTTGTCATAAAAAGGGAAATAGATTTGGTTATTTTAATTCAAATCAATTGAAATTAGTTTGTACCCATTTCCCTCACAACTGAATAGTTTTCTCTGCAAGGGCAGATTGTGTTAGTAAGATGTTCTTTTCCATCCATTGAACACCTGGAATTGTTAGATCTAGCAGGTTACCTTCTTGAAACCCTCAGAAATATTCGAAAAGTATAATCCTAGTAGGATTCTGTTGAGATTGACATTAAAAAGTATTTCATACAAAATGAATTTTTATGAATTTCACAGAGGATATCGATCTGTTGCTAAGTTCGACAATATAGCTGGAAAAATATTTTATATAAAATGGAAAGCATTAGCGATAACATCATTTTGCCATTGCGGAAGGATTATATTCTTGAAAATTAAAATGAAGTAGGAATGATCTTTAAAAACTGTCTGCACTTTCAGGAGAGATCCCTCAAGTTACTGTAAGAGCAAAAATGATTTTCTAAGTATTTCTTGCATATTAGTATATTGTATACGTTATTGTAACAAAAATATATAGTCAAACCACTGGAACTGTCTGATCGATGTAACTCATCACATTTGGCCATAATATAATAACACAAATTTATTACTAAAATGTAAAATTAACACAAATTATATATGAAGTGACTCTTAACGGGATTAAACATGATATTATAACGTTATATGAACAATAACTGTTAATTATAGTATTTTGTGCAAACTCAAATTCTTTTCTTGAACATTATAGAAAAAGTTAACAATACCTTCTTATTGCGTGGGTGAGCTCGCTTCTTTCCTCGATGTGTACGTGTTTGTACTTTGGCAAATTGTGTATTGTCATCGAGCATTATAGCTTTATTATTCTGAAGAGAAATATTTAAGTTCTGAGTTCTTTTTTGTATGTTGTTCATATCCTGTAATTAAAACAATTGCCTGTAATAAGTCTATACTATATTATTAAAAAAATAAATATAATAATTAATTATAACAGTTATAATTAATTAATAACAGTTATAACTTTATATAAACAATATATAAAGTGCTATTTTAAGTTATTTTAAGCAACTCAGTAAATCCGACAAAACAAAATGTAGTTTCAAACAAGTAAATTTTATTTTTTTGCGTGAATCACAAACTAATTACATGATTTCAATTGTGTTTTCTCTCGGTAAAATAAACAAATTATATTCTTCATGTAACATTTTAATAAAAAATTGGCTTCTCAAAGAACAAATTTATTTATCGTTGCTATCCTTATGAGTATAAAACGAAATTAAAAGAAAAACCGAGAAACATGTTTCAGTAATATCAAGAAATCAAATCGTGATCCTCTCTTGGCAGACTGATGCTCATTTAGCTAAAAAAAAAAAAAAATAAAAAAATAAAAAAATAAATAAAATAAAATAAAAATAAAAAAATAAAATTAACTCAAAATTCTCATATTTAAAAGAGTAACCTTTAAATAATTGCTAGAAGACTGAGGATTGACGATTTGGTTGAATGAGATCGGAGGAATAAGTAACATAAATGTAAAGCTAACCTGTTGCTCAGAGTTTAATGTAAAACTATACGCCCGGCAAAGCAGGAAACAGGGATTTAAATGCCATTAAAACGCAGCAAATATTATCAAAAATATTTTGTTTAAAGCACTCTTGTCTGTACTGTCCATATAGTCAGTTATCACCGTACTCAGACTTTGACTTGTCTACACGTTCTTTTGTAGTAATATTTATCCATTTCCTTTCTTTTACACCTTCTATACTTTGATTAGAGATGTTCAATTTGGAAAACAAATATGTAGTGCCTTTCGTGTGTTTCTCTTCACATCTATCAAATACATATACAGTTACTTTTAAAATACGAAAAGCATACTGAAAGAGTGACCTACAATTTTAAAAAGTTTGAATTCATCAATGCACGCAAACAAAGTTAATAGTCACACTCTACAGACTTCCTTAAACGCACCAAGTCTAGGTTAAAGACACCAAATCACAAAATCGATCGTAGGAGACACTGGACACACATACGTGATTGGCCATAGATATCCCAATGATCGTGCAGTAACATCTATCACATAATTTGGTGATAAAATTCACATTCATGTTCAGTCATGACAGGCACAAAGTTCAAAGTTGGTCAGACAAGCCACATATATACAGTATTGCCAGAGTTCAAATTAATGTTTCTTTGTAGAAATACTGTCCTAAAACTAAAAAGTCTTTTCTATTAGCGACTCTGCATTTTTTCTTCCACTATGCTACTACAAATATAGAATATGGATGCCACTATATAATGACTACTCACTGTTCTACAGAAATAGTTTTCCAATACAAATAATTGTTAACAACTTCCCAGTCTGAACTAAATTTATATTAGCATCTTCAGTTGGCATCCTTATGCAGACACTAACGTTTCACTTGCTGATGCGCCTGTTTCTACAGACGCACCTCCGAGTTAGCACTTCAGCTTCGACCGGCTCTGAACCAAAATATGTGCAAAGCTAGCTAATAGTGAGCACCTAGCTCAGATTGTTTACTTACTGCAGTGAAGGGACATCAACTGTCGATAATATAAACTAATCCTTCCAGTTTTACTAGTCTAATAATAAAACTTCAATCTCAGAATACTTTTCAACGATTGAGAAGACTGAAAAGCTACTATGGTATGCATGCGCCTGGTACTACTACTCAAATGTGTTTCCAGTGTTCATTGGAATCTACTTCCAGTGGTTTGTTTGAGTCTGACCAATTTGAACTTTTTGCGTGATGTGGTTACTATGACCGAATATGAATGTGGTTTTATGGATGATATGTGGCCGCAGTGACCATTGCGTCTATGATCACTGCCTTCTACGAAAAGTGACTCGTGTGTCTAGTGGCTACTATGATCGATTTCTGATATGGCGTGTACGTCTTGTGGCGCGTGTGGCTTGCTCCCAACGCATCGAGAAGTGTGATGTCATTAGCTTCGATCTCATGACCGTTGGCAGTTGTCTTAAAATGACTGAGAGTGATGCTTTTGACATGATGTGAATGAATTCCTTGTTAAACAGGAAATTCCTGCTGATAAAATTCACAATAAAATTATGTGTGCGTATGGACATATGTGAATGAAATAGTATTGTTAGAATATGTGTAAAACATTTCAAAGATGGAGATACGAGCACCGAAGATCAGCCTTCAAGCGGCAGCCCGCGAACTGCCTCTACAGTTTGAAGATGGAAAAGGTTTGCATTATTAAAGAAATAGATCTTTGGATACAATTTCAACAATACTTGCTATAGGACATAACGTAATGCAGGAAATGATTGCAAGATCACACTAACGAAATATTTGTTGCTGTTGGTTTATATGATTACTAACGACTGAACACAAAATGCAAACGACAAATTAATTCATAAATCCGAAAGAAAGATGATTTTATATTGAGTATTGTGACCGACGAGGAAAGCTGATTATACCATTATGAACTGAGAATTAGGGTTGCCTACGAGACAAAAGTTGAGACAGTCTCATATCCAAAAAGGTGTCGTGAGAGTGATGTGTCGTTTCCCAAAGTGTAAATATCTCTGTTGGAAAAGCCGTATCTCGTTAAACTGAGCAGCGAAAAAATAAGGAAGGAATAATTAAAAAAACGCACAGAAAATCCTTGTCAAATCAGCAGCAAGAAGGAAAAAATCGAGCATGACCGTCCCTTAATGCACGAAGTACTGAGCAGTCCGACGCTTTCTCTGAGGTCTGAGAAGTGTGGACATTCTATAAGAATATGCCGAATACATTCCTCACAATACGGACGGCAAACAACACGTAATAAATAAGAATATGTGACACGAGTGTTCAATACACAAACGTACTTGGGGCACTTCATCTTGGTGACTATTACGTGATGATGTTTACCAATGTCTCAATACTGGCTCCACAGTGTGAAATTTATTGTCATTTGCATGGTTCCGATCTGCTTGCCAATGACAGCACATCTGTCTGAAAATGGATACAGAGGTCGATGCGAGGAAGAGAGTGCTCCAACAGAACTTCAGTTAAGGCGGCGTGCTTGGCAGCTGTGTCAAGATGTTAGTTTCCCTGTAAGCCATGTCCCGCCATCCAACAGAAATCTGGCTCCCTAGCCTGATGCTGTATCAGATGATATCTCACAAGCATATCTTGAACTAGGGTATGCTGGGGATGCAGTACTAGTGTTAAACTGTATCGAGTCTCACTGGACTAGTCCTAAAGGGCAAAAGTCCTAAAAATCAATTAGTGGCACAAGTCCTAAAAGGCAGAAATTCTAAAAATCATTTAACTTCACAAGGTCTAAGTAATGGAAGTTCTACAAAAATCTTTTGTGGTGCTGCCACTGCGTCCATACCAAGAATATTGCAGAAGCAGTATGAATAGGTAGCGAATTCCATCATGTTTTTGTCGATTATTGAAGATTCTAGTTTGTAACAGGAGTGCTCGCAGGGATGAATAGATTATAATCCGCAATGTGTTATTAAAATTTTAGTAGATCTTTCAAAACCAACGTAACTGAAATTTATGAAAAACTTAAAAATATATTTAAAATAAGTATAATTAATACAAGGACAACACTTTTAATCAAGGCGACATCCAGGGTTAGGGGATACATTGAAGTACGAGCAATTGAATTAGTTTAAAATTACGAAGAACGGGACCTACTATTTAATGTGGACTATGAATCAGTGACGGCTTTAGCGGGTAGGCCGGGTAGGCACGAGCCTACTCAAAAATTTTGAAAAATATAAAAACAACAAAAGATATAATAAAGAGTAAATATATTTTCCACTATTTATATTAATGGTAGATAATTATTTAACAAATAACATCAATCCTACTGTGAAAGTAATTTTCCACTGTCATTAATCAATCAAATGTGTATACGTATGCATAAGCGAGGGAGCGAACCTACCCAAAATTAAAAGCCGCCCCTGCTCTGAACCACGACCGGAGCTTGAATCCGATGCAATTGGGAGTATAAAGATTATCTGCAAGATCAATCCTCGTATTATAGGCCATTCCCCACCACATTACCTTGCCTTCAAGACAGTTGGATTATAGGACCAAGCTATCGACTCCAGAAGCAATACCCACTGTTTTAGAGAAACTTATGAGATAAATTTATGAAAAGAGTGGGTGAGACCAAAGCGCACCCGGGTACCTCTGATTTGTATCATAGGAAAGTGAACCAGAATCGAATTTTAGTAAAAAAAAAAAAAAAAAAAAAAAAAAAAAAAAAAAAGCTTTTTTTTTTTTTAAGTTCCGAAAGACGTTTCGACAAATTCAATCCCAACCAGTAGGAGTAATTCTTAAGCTTGCAAGAAAACACAAGCATTCCTTGACTTGACCTGATTTTGAGTTTAACGTCTCTTTGAGCAGCGAGGCTATATGAAACGTGAACCTACAGCTTAACGTGGGATCTAAACCAGATGAGCTCGGGCCAAGAATCGAATCTGGGTCTCCCACGCCAAAGGCGCATATGTTAACCGCTTAGCCACAAGGGAGCTCAAGCCCTGCAATATTTTTTATTATTATTAACGAAAGTTACCGTGAAATATGATCTACAACTTGGACAAAATTTGCCTATTGCCTTTAAGTGATGTAACTAATAACAATAAGATTTGGTAAGTCTCAGAAAAAAATATGTCTTGCGGCAAAATCCAAGACTTATTAACGGAGTATTCGAAGATTCCAAAGGATTTTATCGAATTTTATGTAAATGAGAAAGGTGAAATTTTCAAAGATAAAAATAAGTTGGTGTTTTAATTTTTAAAATTTTGTCCAGTTTATGTTCATAAATTAAAATAGTATTAATAGATACTCGAAGTAATACAAATGAGTCAGCAGGGTGTCAGTATTTGAACTGATTCAAAGTCTATTAGGTACTAAAATCAGTGTTGTGTTACTTTTCGGATATCCTTACAATTGTGTTGTGCTAATACAACTTACACAATTTTGCACAATACATTAGCACAGAAACATTGAAGATTACATTAAATTAAACATCTTCAATTATTTGGCGTCTCACCATGATAAAAATTTCTTCTTTTACATATTCCCTCATGCATAAAATGAATACGTGAAACACACAATTTAGCAAAATATTTTTTAAGAAAGTATGCTCAAATGTAATGAGATTGTCTAATGCTGGCGCATAGAACTACTGGAGTGAATAGTACTATCCATAATTCCAATTAGTAATGAAATTTAAAATGGAACAATACTCCTTTATCCCTCTCTTTAAAGGGAGAACCAAGTTCTTTTAAATATGTGGAATCAAAACGTATTGTCATTCAAGATTCATCAGGAAAGATGAAATGGTAATCTTCTGCATTTCTTCTTCTATTTAGACTTTACATACATAGAACAGAAGTGTGATGATACGAAACAGAAAATGTTGAAGATAACATTTTTATGTCTCTATCATCTATTAGAGTTAACAGAAAGAAAGAAACATACGAAACATTACATTGAAAGATAAAATTAAGGAACATCATACTTAAATATATTCGAAATACACATCCCTATTTATAATAACTGAAGGCGCGCCTACGCAAAATTTCAATAACTATAATAGCTTATTAAGTATATGGAACACATTATCATATTTCAAATTCCTCATCTAGCAATGTTCCTCACGCAATCTTTCCTTCTATATTTCGAGTGTGACACTCGGACACTCATCCTCAGGAGAACACAATGCTTACGCTCTTTTCCACAACACGTCTTCACATCGCTTTTTTTGTCTCAACAGTGGTAATTAATAAATTTGTGTAAATTTTATCGATATCTACGGTCACTTACCTTTCCCAATATGTTGTAGATTGATCTCATTATTTTGCTATATAACAATATATGTATGTAGCTGTATGTTATTGCTATCTACAACATTTTTTGTTGATGTTTTAGGCTTTCTTTTCCATGGAACTTTCTAAATCAGAATATCGTCATACTCATTCAACAGTTAGTTAAATCACTGTGTACAAATGAAGCCAGATTAAACTATAATTCTATTATTTGTAGCCATGTGTGAACCTCAAATTTTAATTCATGTAATTCGGAGCGTATTGTGTGTATCAAACCAATAAAAGTTTTATGCATTTTTTATTTGTTTTGTTTTATTTTGTTGACATAATTAGTAATATATGTCCCAGTCCCTATTTTCTTTATCATTGTTTCGTATTGGATTTTTTGTTCTTAGGAAATATGCTTCAAATACATTTCTTTTGACATTTGTGGTAGCACTATTTGAAGGGTAACGGGAAAAAAGAAGGAATGTCACAAAACTGCATTTTCGAGAAAACGGCGTTTTAACATTGAAAACAGCGTACAAATGAATAGGGCTAGTCAAATCTTTTGCCTCTTTTACTTGGACATTTCTACATCTAGTCATGCATGGACTATACAGTCAAATAGTACCAAGAGTTACCAACAGATAGGACAAAGCACCCGACAAAGCATACTGATGGACATTCCTTGTTTTTTCCCCTTACCCTTCATTTATAGCTTATTTGACCTCTCAGAATTCCCTTATGTGTTTTTTTTAGCTTAGTACAAGGCTAAAGAACACATAAAAGAGTTCCGAGAGGACAAGATAGGTATATCAGGGTTATCAACGCATCTACAAACTACCAAACACCTGGTATAGGATTTGAGAGTTTTACACCGCGTTACCTTAAATATCGAAAGAAATGTACTTGAAGCATATTTCATAAGGGCAAAAAATTCAATGTGGAACAACGATAAAGAAAATAGGGGTTGGGACGTATATTATTAATTATATCAACAAAATAAATAAAAATTAATTAATCATATTTATTGATTAGGTACATAATATGCTCTGAATTATTGAATTAAAATTTGGAGCTTTACATATGGCTACAAAAAATAGTAAAATAGTTTGACCGGGTTACATTGTACACACAGTGATTTACACTAATTGTCTGAGTGATTATGACAATGCTTTGATTTAGAATGTTCCATCGGAAAGAAAATCTGGAACATCAATAAAAAGAGTTATTAGTTAGTTAAATTAATGAAATAACATTAGAGCTACATACAGGGTTTGTCCGGGAAGTAATAGGACTGATTTTATTCCGCCATGACTGTACTTCGGAGCGTGCGCGCACCGACTGGATCCGGTAGAGGGCGTTCCTAGCTAACGAACGAGCGGCTGGTCAGTTGTCTCCGAGCACACAGAGAGTCAGGACAGGCTTTTTCGCGCGACGTGTTTCTGTGCGTGGTGCAAGCCGAAAATGCAGCGTTCGTTAGAGCAGAGGTACGCGATTAAATTCTGTATTAAACTCGGTAAATCTGCGACAGAGACGTTTGATATGATCAAGCAGGCTTACCCAGATGATGCTTTAGCAAGGAGTGGTGTGTTTCGGTGGCACAAGGCCTTTTCGGAGGGCCGGGAAGAGGTCACCGATGAAGACCGTGCTGGAAGACCTTCGACTTCGACAAACACCGACAATGTGACTCTTGTGCGCGAGGTTTTGAACTCAGACCGTCGACTAAGTATTCGTTTAATTGCCCAGATGTTAAATTTACCAAAAACTGTGGTTCATGAAATTGTGACGGAGCATTTGAACATGCGCAAGGTGTGCGCGAAGATTGTCCCAAAAGTGCTCACTGACGACCAGAAATTGCGGCGAGTGGACTTGTGCCAAGAAAATTTGAACATGTGTGAAAGTGACCCCCAATTTTTGAATAACGTAATCACAGGTGACGAATCATGGATCTTTGAGTATGATCCCGAGACAAAGAGGCAATCTTCCGAGTGGCACACGCCGGTGTCTCCTCGCCCAAAAAAGGGAAGAATGAGCAAATCCAAAGTGAAAACGATGCTCATTGTCTTTTTTGACATCAAAGGCATCGTCCACCATGAATTTGTTCCTCCTGGACAAATCTTCAAGGACAAGTTTTACGTGGAAGTGCTCAAGAGACTCAAACGAAGGGTCGCTGCACCACGACAACGCCCCGGCTCACACCGCCTTTCTTGTGAACAGCTACCTGACCAAGGCCGGCATCTCAACGCTTCCGCAGGCGCCCTACAGCCCAGATGTGGCCCCCCGGACTTCTTTTTGTTTCCTCGCCTGAAACGCCCGATGAAAGGCAAGCATTTTGAGACGACAGAGGGGATCCAAGCAGCTTGCACCGCGGCTCTCAAGGCTATTCCGGAGAATGACTTCCGTGACGCCTTCAATGCTTGGAAATCGCGCTGGCAGCGCTGCATCGACGCAGAAGGAGCCTATTTCGAAAGTTTTTAAAGAATTGTAACGATTGCTCAATATTTTTTTTAAATCGACTCAGTCCTATTACTTTCCGGACAAACCCTGTACATATATATGTAGTTATATAGTAAAATAATTAAGAGCAAACTGTAACGTATTATGAAAGACGGGCGATCATAGATATCGATAAAATTTACGCAATACTCATTAATTACCACTGTTAAGACACACACATAAAAATGTGAAGATTGTGTTGTGGAAAAGAGCTTACGCTACTATTTGCCCCTGAGGATGAGTGTCCGAGTGTCACTCAAAATATTGGATGAAAGAATGACTGAGGAACACTATAGGTAAGTACGGTAATTTGAGGAACTATAATAGCCTTTACTCCTACAAGCAGTTTCTTCATATTTCTCCTTCAACTTTTAACTAACTCTAGTATCTATTTTTAAATGTTACATACCTGTTCAGCTTTGCATTGAGGCAACTGTCCAAACACTTCATTATACTCTCTATCAAAATGAAATGGAAAAATTGTTTTCCGAAGGTGTTCTGTATTCACAATTCGAGTACCATCAGATACGCTAGAATAATAAAAACACTTGTCGAATCTTGAAGTGCAAAGAAAACGAGTAAGTATTATTGAAGTATAAAGAACACAAGAATAATAATCTATAACATATTCTTATAATCTATTTCAACAATATCAATCAGTCAGTTGTTACCAGCCTTCAATTTTATGTTAATATTTTCTCTTACCAATGTTAAAATCGGATGATCTAAAACTTCCGGTTTCAATAGCAGTCTACACTGTTTTAATATAGGATTAAGGGGAATGGATCCTTTCTTAGAACTCTGAATCCATATTGAAAACATTTCTTTCTATCTCTTACCGTTCTTGCCCTCATACCTCTGGCAGATAGATGGATGGATAATTATCAAGCTTTGATGAAAATGATGCATTCAATTATTTCTTAGCAACACTTTTGAATATGTTGTTGAACATGTTTGAATATGTATTCTGAAGTGTACAAGAACTTTTATTGTATTTAGTTGTATTATCAAATTTAATTTTGATAATACAACAAGTAAATACAATAAAAGTACGTATACACTTCAGAATTTTCCAATATGAGAAAGGTAGTAATGCTGTATTATGATTCATACAAAAGAAACGATCGCAAACAATAAAATGTTATACCAATGCGAGAAGAAAATGTATAAAGCAGAACTAACGCAAGCTAAATTGTATTATAATCAAAATTATAATGAAAAAAGCCACAAATAAATGTAAAGAGGCTTGGAAAATAATTACCAAGGTTAATAGTAGTAAGGGGTAAAATGTGCCTGTTTCGCCGGACATATTAAATACCTTTTTTGTACACGCAGTTGAAGAAATCAAAATGAATAGTACAAATGCCACTCACTGATAATAGTCAGAATGATTCACATATCACTTATCCATACACATTCGTATTCCAATATGTGACTCCGGAAGACATCATTCTAGTAGTTAATAAATTTAAATCATGAACAAGAAGGATGTATATGATCTATCAAGTGACCTTATTAGGAAGATTATAAATTATGTTGCCTGTCCACTCAGTCTGCGTTAATAAATATTTTATGGAAGGTGTATTTCCAAATTCACTGAAAATCTTTAAGGTTATATCTGTTTTCAAAAAAGGTGATCCCACATGTGCTTCGAATTATTGTCCAATATCTTTAATACCAAGCTTCTCTAAGGCTATTGAGGCAGTAGTAAAAGAGCAAGCCATTAATTACTTAAATAAATGCAATATAATTAGTCAATGTCAGTTTGAGTTTAGGGCTGGTAAATCTATTGTAGATGCAATAGATACGTTGATAAGAAATATTTATGAAACATTCGAAAATCAAGATCAGAGTCTTGCTACTTTTTGTGATCTAAGTAAAGCGTTTGACTGTGTAGACCATCATGTTTTAATTAACAAGTGAAAGGTTATGGATTTCAGCATAACAGTTTGAATATCTTCAAAACATATTTAGAAGGTCGAACATAAAGTGTTTTGTGAACGGGGATTTCTTACAAGTAGCTGAACTAAAATATGGTGTGCCTCAGGACTCTGTTTTAGGACCTTTAATTTTCACTTTTAATGATAAATGATCTACCATTAAGTATTGAAGCTAAATCTATCCTGCACGCTGATAATACAACTTTTCTGAATACAGCTAATAATTTGACTGACCTAGAGAAGCAATGAGGATTAAACTGATGCAAGCCACAGAATGGTTTGGAAATGATGGTTTTCTATTAAACTAAAATAAGACTAAACAAATAATATTTACACTTAAAGATTACCCTAAAATTAGTATTGACAACATACAATTTCTTGATATAATGTTAGGTAGTAAGTTGACCTGGGACCTACATATAAAACACGTGTGTAGTAAATTAAGAACAATATGTTTGTTGTGATCCTTAAGAACTACAGTGCCAAATAATTATCTACGAACTGCATACTTTGCACTTTTTCGGGACAGTTAATTCTTTCATTGAAAACCGGGATGTCTGGCAACCCTATCTAAATCGAGAAATAAAACGTGACCTATAAAATACGATTTTTGAAGGTACTAAGAGTTGATTATGTCAAAAAGGCATTATATATGTAATGGATTTTTAAGAGGGTGATTCAGAAAATAATGCCTCAAAGGTGATAACTTTATCTGCGTTTGACAGATAGTACCGATGCAGGTATCAGTGGAAAGTTTGCAATGTCAGCTGCAAATGGTGGCATCATTTTCCAGCATAGTCTCCATTAGGGGCAACACACTTGTGCCAACGCGAAACAAGGTTTTTCATGCCGTCGGTGAATAATTGTGGTGGCTGCTGGCGACTCCATTGCCGAACTGCTGCTTCTACCTCCACGCCACAACTGAAGCTGGATCCTTAATGTGACCCTTAAATTTTGGAAGAGCCAAACGTCAAGGCGCAAGACCTGGCCTATAAGCAGGATCAAGCGGACTGTCAACAACATTTTACCAGCAGATGGGACAACTTTGATTTTTTTTTTTTACTTGTGCAGAGAAGAGGAGTGTGGCGGTACTCCATCAACTGATGCTCTGTTTCGAGTTGTAATGGTGTAACCACGACTCATTGCCGACGATGAATGTTCCTGGGCGCATAACCTTCCGCAGTCAGAAATTCAATGAGAGCCCGCTGTTTCAATTGGACGTCACTGATGGATATCATAGATTGCTCCATTACTCTGGAACGAGAAGAGATAGGAAGGTGAAACAAGCAATGTTCTATAGCTTAAACATCAGTGCATTAACGATAAACAGTTCAAAATGTTTGCAGTATTATTGGTCAAGTAGTGGGCTTGGTACTTTCTGAATCACCCTCGTAGTTGGACTCATATTTTAAACTTCCTTTTAATTTTTTCATAGAATACTGTATTTATAGCTGTAACAGCTGTGCCCTCCTAATCTGAACCTACACCAAGGAATGCAACTCTTCTATAGAATACAATGTTTGAATGTACGAGTGGATTATGTAGAAAGAAAGCAGGGAATATGTAACACATTTTTAGTGAGATCCCTATTTTAATCTACACAATATCCTTAATTGCCAATAATACATAATCAAGCACACCGAACTAATTTAGTGTTAATGAGGAAAAAGGCCTTTATTATATTGGTAAATATCGTTTGCTTCACTGGAAACATTCGTAAATGAACTCACATAATCAGGTACTCATAGATCAACCGTAACATCTTTAATATCTCAATTTTTTATGGTACAAACCTTTGCCAAGCTATCAATGCAACACTGTGTATAAATGCCCAAACTTACAACATGGAGGGATTTTACCTCCTTATTTTTGACGGATTGCAATCCCAAATAATAGGGTCATTTCTGCAAGCGGAAAGAAGCCACATACCAAGCTTCATTAAAATCAGGTAAATTTTACGAGAATTATAGTGGAACGGGCGCACGGATAGATGAACACACACACAAATGCCAATCGAATCAAATGGTAGAAGCTTCATTAGCGTTCGATTCAATAAAATGTTTTGAAGTAAGTAAATTCTGGATAATTTATTATTTTGAAAGTTTTCTACTAGTATCTGATCATGATCATGTAACACGCGTCTATTTTTTTTTAAGAAGTCGGTTTTGAAAACATTGTTTGTTGATATAGTTCTAAGCGGTAAAATCTATCTGGTTTTAAAACGTAAGTATTTGATAAGCCTCTATTGTAGTCACTTCATTTTTTGGGAATGAACTTCAGCTACAGATTTGCATACTGGAAATGCATATCCTTAGTTCTGGTCTAACAAAACCAAGTATAGTGAAATATATGCATCAATATAATTAAAATTCATGTACAAAGTTAATTAAAAAAACGTACAAGTTTCGTAATATCTCTCATGCAGTATGTTCATCATACAACAACTTTTCAATAGATGTCCTTCTTTATATTTGTAGCTTCTTCTAAGGTTCCCTTGTTTATATCTGGTCACCATATAATTTGTTTTCCTTATATAATGTATGACATTGATTTTTCTCCATTTGATTTTAATATCAGCAGACATATTTTATTTTCATTAGCTCAGTTTCCAATAACATTTTGTCAACATTAGAGACTCTTTATATTATTATAATCTCTAATAATTTTGTACAATTTAATATCATCGGCTTATATCGGAATACCGACGCCATTAATTAATTGTGGTCAATCGTTTATAACAATTGAGAAGGGCAGAGGCTCCAAGGAAGATCTCTGTTTTATCCCTCTTTGAATTCTTCTTTCATTAAAATATGTCGTACTATCTTTTCTTATTTATTTGTTTGTTAGATTTTAAATATTCTCCAGGTACTCCAGGATGAGAATAAAACAGAGTTTATCGAAATGCGATCTCTAACGTTGAAAAGGGGATTTGGATTTTTTTTTTTCGTTTACCAAATCCCTGAAACTATTAAACATAGAAATATAAATACTTTTGGCCGATGAAAAGACGGAAGTTTACAAGATGCGACTTTTAACGAGGAAAAGAGAGGTTTGAAAATATTTTTCATCCTCTATCAGATCTCTGAAACAGTTGGGGGTTGCTAATTCAAATTGTATAAGTAAATGTTCCCATTCAACACGGAGTTTTACATACTGTAACCTTAAGGAAATGAGGGTGAGAGTTTAATGCACCTTTTCACGTTCATGAGATCTACAGAATTTTGGAAGTAGGAATTTGAAATTTTGTAGAAAAGCTTTCGTTGTACTATAGGCAGAAGATAACACAAAGTTTTACAAAAGAAAAGAAATTATAAATATTTTAATCGTTTATCAGATCTTCGAAACTATCAGATGCACAGACTTGAAATTTTCTGCAGATGTTATGAGTGAAATCTAGGCTGGGGATAGGACGGGATTTACGAAATACAACCCCTACAGGGGGAATAACGGCTTAGAATATTTTTCGCCTTTCACCAATTGTGGGGTACGGAAACTTGAAATTTTGTACAAATGGTGTAATGAACGTTAGGTTGAGGATGGGATGAAGTTATATGATAAGTAACCCCTAAAGAAAAATGAGACGCTTGAACGATTTTTCGCCGTTTATGTGATTTCCGAAACTCTAAGGGTGGGTATTTGAAATTTGGTATAGAAGTTCTCTTGAAAGTAGATTTTGGGTATAATTTTATTTTTTTAGCGAAGTGGGAAGTGATGCTGAAGTTTTCTCTCTCTAGGAAATTAAAATTTTGTACAACTATTCTCTCTATATTTTAATCTTTCAAAAATGCCTTAAGCCGAGTCTGTGGCGAAGTCGTCCGTGATATTCAGAAGCGGACAACATTAAGCTCGCAAAAGTCTTTCCGGAAACTATCCTAGAAGGACGATGTGTCATGAACACGTATCAGTGTGTTCTGAAGTCTTTGAATCTGAAACTATACCAAGTAATATGTGTCCACCAATTGTGGAACTGGACACAGGTAAGCGAGTTGCTGACAATGTAATTGGTTACTGATAATGATTGCGAACTGGTATTTGGACCCTCTGCTGTATTTATGTCCGACGAAGCGTGATTCCATTTATTGGGTTACGTGTCTGAGCAGAGTACGTGGCACTAGTCTGCTAGGAATCCATATATCTTGCACGAAACAGTCTTCTATTTCTAAAGTTTTGTGTTTAATTTACTTATTTAGATTTCTAGAAGGGTGTATGGGTGGTCTGGAACACTTGGTATAGAGCCAAATATTTAAGCCTAAGGTCTGTGTCAACCTCAAGTTGTAATAACGCTTTGATAGGGATAGAGCTTTGATATATACTGATAGGGATAAAGCTTTGATATATTATACTGATAGATTAAATAAAAATAGGTTATTATCAAGGCAGCATATCCAAAACAATATTGACTATGTGTCGCCTTTAGTCATAAAAATACGAAAATGTACCAATTTAATTAAATCAATCAAACTGATGAAGAAATATGTAATTACAGAGTAGCTTACTAATAACATATTATTTATTTCAATAAAGGAAAGTGTTGAAGCATTTTGAGTTCAATGAACATGGGATGCTAGAAACAGATGCACTACTGCTAAATTCCCGATGGCAGAACTTCCTTTGTCTTTCTGTGGCAGAACTTTCTTTGTCTTTCTGCGATGAGCTTTTGTAAGTCAAAAATTTTCTGCAGGAATTACAAAATAAAAAATCAAGATGATACTATTCATGTTTTTATTACAGCGTTATATGAAGCATGGTAAACAGTTTTCAGTGGTAATCGTAGTTCTAGTTACAACCTGTGAAGTCACATTTTTTGGAAAGCTCTGCTAAAAGAAGCAGATTTAAATTATTTATGATACGATACACCTATTTTGTAATGAGAAAAGCTTTAAGGAATTTTATTTTTTATATATATATAGCCTGATGGGGGTCCATTTAGGATAATGTATGTAAGCTGGTCTGTTGTTCCAATATCATCACTAACAGAAAGTCCATCCTTTGCTGCTGGCATTTCCTCGTCACATTAGTAACCACTGAACCCCACCTTTCACATATGGTCTCAGACTATGGTATACTCAAACAAAACATCATTAGTTTTACTGCAACAGAGTATTTATCTCGGAAATCTGTTACTGCAATTTTAAAGAGAGTCTTCAATTAAAAAAAAAAACTTTCCTTCATTTCTTGAGCTGGTTACCAAGTTCTGCATAGATTTAATGAAAAGCAAACAATATTTATGCGAGTCGTCCGTGCATTTAAGACATCTGCACAAAGCAGGCATGCTTTTATACTTTTCTGTTGGCTATTTTATTTCCTCTGGCATTTTTTTCTGCATAGGTGCGGCAAATTTTCTACGATCACATAGCAGATCGCTGCATGTTCTGCTATGGGGGCTAAATTACATCTTTTCTACGAATGTTATTTCTAAAAGAACACAAGGAAATTAAGTAGGATGCATATAAAAATAACCTTGCATACAAATGTATTTGTCATAAGTAGTTGTAATAACACACGATGAAGAGCCTTTCGATTCTTAGTATTATTTCTCTCTCTTTCCAATTGAGTGACGAGGCACTCATTGAATGCTCTGAAATCTCTTTGAATGTTGTCCTTTTTGTCTGTATGTGTTTTAAACAATGATGTAAGAACTTTCTCAAATACATTTTTATTTATTACCTACCTATGTCTTATGGTTATCTGCCAAAGGGAACTACATTTTCTTACATATATGTTATTTATGGTTTGTGCAAAAGATAGTTCAGTTTGAGAGGCTACAATTTTTTTGAAAAAGAAATCCTTGGGAATAGTCACCGTATCTACCCATTTTCTTCTGTTTTCTAAATGCAGAGTCATTATATTTTACAAATAATTTTCCCCCCGCGATTGCCTTAACATACTTAATATCGGCATTACAAATTCTAGCTATGTTTAAAACAGGGACAGTTAATCCCGAAGGCGTGTATACAACAGGGTGTCTACTAAAATTCCAAAATGAATTTTCGTGACTTTTTCGTGACCTTTTCTTTACCAAATCACACAATTTCCTAACATTCTCAAGAGCGAATTTGGGTACAAATTAGGCCGAATTTTGATCCATGCGATAGAAACGTACTTTACTAGCGATTTGGTAGCGTCTAAAGCCGACCATAGACATTTTTGGTGGTGAATTTTGACGTTTTATAAAACAAAATTTTCCAATATGTGCTTACATCGGTACAGTTTTAAAAAAATCGTGACCCAAAAGCTAAATTTCGTGACTTTTTCGTGACTTTCGTGAACGTTTTCTGATTTCGTGACTTTTTCGTGACATTCGTGACTTTCGTGACCGATAGACACCCTGTACAAATCGTTTAGTTAATCAAGGGTGCAAAAGGATGCAAACAAATTGCATATTTTCATTTGTACCTTTTTACATCTAAAATATATATTAATAACGAATATTAATATTTGTCTAAAATTATAAAAAAGAATATTAAGTTTAGACTAACTTACCTCTTTCCTTTTGCTTCTACAAACATGTCTTCTCTCTCCAATCTGTCCATAAGTCTGCGAGCGAGATTCTTTTCAATGTCCAATTCACGCATCAAGACACCATTATGCATGCGAGTGAATCTTGTACACAACATAATTGCTCTTCTCAGCAAGCATAGGTCCTGTAGTAATTAAAATTATTATAATTGTACGACAGTAACAACGCATTATAACTTATTGTAAATTCATTGATATATATTTTTACACCGAGACATCTTGGAATGTTTCCAATATATTCACTTTGACGTCAGTACCCAAGATATACTCGTTTATATCTTAAGTATCTAAATATTATAGAGTGCACACAAAAGTAGCATGGAGTAGTAATAAGGAACACGGCCGAAAGAGTAGGGAAATCTAAACGTTGGCTTATCTGCATGTTACAAAAAAGTATTGGAAGTGGTTCCCGTTAACATCGAGACACTTCGGCATTGTCGCAGCATATTGACTACTACCTGTAGCTTTCCGGGTGATCCTCCTGATAGTGTTGGTAATATTTTACAGCAGTTCAGCCTGAGTATGGGAGTTATTTGCTTTATGCATCCCCAAAGGGATAAAATTTACAGGAGGTCAAATCCAGGGAACGACGGGGCCAAAACTCCTTGCTTATTGTGTACTCTTCCATAAAGACTTCAAGCAGGGGATTCGTTCGAAGTGTGGCATGTGGAAGTATAGATAAAGTTCAAAATGTGGCTCCATCTTCTAGGAAGTAGGAGTATAATATTTCTTGTGTGAGTTCGCAGAAAAAAAAAAGCAAGAAGCTACAATAAACTTTACTATTCAGTTATTTATTATTTATTTATTTATTGTCAACACAACAGGGTATAGCCCAATTACAGTGTTGTAAATTACGCAATTACATGTTCATAACTCTTGATAACATAACTTGAGTTCATAACTCTTGATAACTCATGATAATGGCATATCGAAATTTCTTAGGCGACATATCACATATATCAAATTCATTATTATTTGAACACATTCTATTATACAAAGCTGTTGTCCTCTAGATTGATGATTTCATCATTATATTAGTTCTTGATTTTTTGCAGTAATAAAGACCAGTGTTTCTACGTACTTTTAATGTGGGGACATGAAAATTCAATAAAGAAACTAAATCAGGACAATCCAAAATATTTTGCGTTACTTGTTCTAGTGTGGGAAGATGAAAGTTAGCAAGTATGGTTTTACAGCTGTCATAAGTAGGATAAATGTGAATTTCTTTATATGTTAGAAATTTAAAAAAAAATGTCTGTATTCTTTCTAGTTGCTTACGATGTTTTATGTGAGTCGGATTCCAAATAGTAGAAGCATACTCTAACTTTGAGCGAACATATGCATTGTACAACTTCTGTAATGTTGAACAGTTCTTAAATTCTTTTCCCGTTCTAATTATGAATCCTAAAAGCTTGAATGCTTCACTTGTTATATTTACAATGTGACTGTCAAACGTTAACTTAGCATCAAACGTAACACCAAGATCTTTAACTGAATCATGTCTATTTACTATATATTTATTAATTTCATAATCAAAGTGACGAGGTGATTTGCTCCTAGTGAATGATAATACTTTGCACTTGCTTGCATTGACCCCAAGCTGATTTCGAAGAGCACCAGTTACCAATATGATATAGACATTGCTGCAGCTTAATGTTGTTGTCCATAGAATTGATTTTAGCATATACTTTTAGATACTCGGCATATAGTAATTTTTCATGGTCAGGAATACAGTCAGGTAAGTCATTAATAAACAAGAGAAATAACAATGGTCCTAAATTTGAACCCTGAGGGACTCCTAAGGATGCAATATATTCTTTAGATTTGTATGCATTATAAAGAACGGATTGTTTACGGTTAGATAGGTATGATGAGAAGAATTTAATCAGGGACGGAGAAAAGTGGAGAAGCTTTAATTTTTCTAGTATTATGTTATGATTAACTTTATCAAAAGCTTTTTCAACGTCAATATAAATTGCATCTACTTGGCTGCCTACATCTAATGAATTCGCTATAAAATCTGCAATAATTGCAAGATTCGTTATTGTGGATCTTTGTGAAATAAAGCCATGTTGTTTAATTGAAATGACCGGTTTGACATGATTAAGGATTCGTCGATACAAGATATGCCTAAATACTTTGGCAAAAGCAAGTAATATTGCTATGGGTCGGAAATTGGTAATATCTTGACTATTGTTGGACTTCGGAATTGGACAAATTAAAGCTGTTTTCCATTTGTCTGGGGAAGTGCTTGTTCTTAGTGATAAATTGAATGCAATTAATAGGGGATATTTAAATATACCCCCAATGTAGGAGGAAAGTCCGTCAGAACCAACTGCCGTTTTGGACTTAAGGTTCTTAATAGCCATTTCTATTTCCTTCAAATCTATCTGGCAAATATTTAGTGATCCTATGCCACCATATCTGTTATCTCCCAGATCTATATTGGGATCAAGTATCGTTTCTGAAGAGGGAACATACACTGATCTAAAAACTTCGCAATAGTATTGGCTATTTCCTCGTTACTACAGAGATTATGACCGTGAAACTTTAATGATTTCGACGGTAGATGTCTTTTCCTATTTTTAATAAAATTCCACAATTCAGTTGAATTCTTAGTAATAATATTTTCAGTATTATGTAAGAATGTTTCAGGCTAATTTGATGTCATTTTTAACTTCTCTTCTCAAACGAGCAAATTCCATGTAATAGGAGGTACTATTGCTAGTTTTTAGTTGAAATTTCCTACGATAACTTGCCTTAGCTTTCAATTTATTAATTATATCCTTAGTGAACCAGCACGGAAATTTCGAGGCAGAGTTTTTCCTGCGAGGGGCGCAAGTATCGAATACTTTATAGATAATATCATATAGCCTACTCACTAGGTCATTAACATTATTGTATTCCCTTAGGCGTTCCCAATCGACACACATTAAACTAATATCTAATTTCATAAAATTCGCCTTTCTAAAATTCTAGCCAAAAATGTTAGAATTATGACCTACTTTTGAACGACTTTCATGATGCACATTTATTACTATAGCGGGATGATGTTGATCTGGCACTAATGGGAGCAATTCCCTGATAATTTCAACAGATTCTAGTGTTGATAAAACTAGATCTAGAGTACGATTATTATTGTTTTGTATTTGATTAAAAGATTTCATATCATAAAAAAAAAACATGAAATTATGTAAATTTTGACATTTTACGGTACTATTTTCCAGATTAAATTCATTATTTTCTATTTCTCTAATGTTAAAATCACCAACCAGGAGAACAGAACAGCCTTGGGGACACTTACTTTCAATACGTTCAAAAAAAAAAAAAAAAAAAAAAAGTACACAGCTATACTTGAATTTGGTTGGAAATAAACTACACATATAAAAACTGTTTTACCCCCAGTCGTGATTTTGACAATAACACAATCAAATTCATCACCACAGCTGTCTATTATATTGAGATTGTATTTCTGCAAAGCTGCCACAAGAACCCAACTCCCCTAGATTTGCCTAGTTTATCAACATTGCGATCCTGATGCGCCACAGTATATCTATTGTCAAATAGTTCCGCATCATAGTGCTTTTCATTTATCCATGTCTCTGTTATTGTAATAATGTCATAATCATGCGACAGAACATTGCAGAAAAAATGTTGGCTTTACCACGCAAACTATTTGCATTTTGATAATAGACGCGTAAAGCAGTCCTTGTTCTAGTGTCACCACTGTTTTCACATACCACTTGATTGTACACTTCGCTGTTTTGAGAGAAAGAAGACTTACCCACACCCCCTTCATTTTCTTCACTTTCCTTCTTCTGTCAATCCCTATATCTGGCTGGTTGGTTCAAGGTCGCGCGGGTTGGTTTCTTCTGTTACCTCTTCTAAGCGGGTGGCGGCTCCTTCCACCTAGACAAGTTTTTGAGGGAAGCACTTTGATTGTCCACACTCAATGTTGTAACCTCTGTTTTCGTATTTCGGTTCAACTCATGACGTTCTTTTATTCCTTCATCGCGTGCTTGAAGCTCTTCTAGTGTGTATAACTTCCCATTTATACACAGTTTATTGAACTGAAGTCTTGTACGGTGACCTTGTGAGCGAGCATCCTTCAAATAACGGAGGAGATGTCTTCTCGTTTGCCTGACCGATGCTGAGAAATCTTCTGTAATAATTACAGGAGTTCCTTTTGCTCGATAGGCATTTTTAAGTACCTCATCTTTCTTCTTGTACGACAAGAATTTCACAATGATAGGACTGTTGAGTCCACGTCCAAGACGATGGTCACAAATTCCTTTACACGATCTTCCGATTCTTTCCATGACTCAGTTCGATTACATGTACTAATATTCCGAAATATAAGGTTGTTTCGACGCGATTGTTTCTCAAGTTTGTCCAAAAGTTCACAATTAAAAGCCAATTGTGATTTCAGTTTCTCGTTTTCCTTTTTCACTGCACTTAATTCTGTCATTACCACTTCAAGTTGCGAATTTAGGTCACTAGTCGTTTTGAAAATACCAACTATTTTTTGATCCGTTTCCTCAAGTTTTTTGTACAGATCATCTACTGATTTGGGTCCAGGATTCATCTTAATCCCACCTATAACTAACAGTATTCCAATAATTAGCCCTAGAGAAAACATTCTCAGGACCGAGACACTAAAATCAGAATTTCCGTACAGTTTGCTACACTTGATTTTCACTTTGGCTACAAAAGTTCCTATCCGACCTCTCCAAGTTACAATGTCAACACCCATACCGTTACACTTGAATGCACTATGGTGCGACGCTAAAACACGCCCGAACAGCTCAAAGACTACCTCAAAGAAGTCTTTGAGCTTCAAAAAAGCACTGAACTCACTACACGCATCCCAGAAACTGCCCACCCAAGACCAATTTTTGGGTCATGAAGAGGTGTTTCGAGCAGGATATTTAGATTCCCAGCAGACCAGTACCGCATATTCTACGCATTCGCATAACCGGATAAATGAAACCACGCTTCATGGAACATGTGTTGTGTGTGGAGAAGAAACAATGCCTGGCGTTGGTTTTCGCTCTTCAAAAGTGAAAATTTTGATCTCAAGGATGGATCACACACAGATCGATTAATTAAATTCGATGAAGAGCGATGGAATACTTTCCACAAAAATTCACGTCAAACAACCAGGGAATTGACAGAGCAAATTGGTTATGATTTAAAAGAAGGAAGAAAGGATAAAAAAAAAAAAAAAAAAAAAAAACAGTGGTGAATTACCTTCACTTAATGGGTAACGTTTAGAAGCTCAGCCACACACTTTGAGCGAAAATAACAAAAATTAACACTCCACAATTGCCGCCGAGTTGTTGGCTCGACTTCGCTTAATACAGTCACAAAAAACTGTTTCTTTACCTCATTGTCACAAGCGATGAAAAATTGTGCCTTTACGACAATTTAAAGCAGCAAAAAGAATGGCTTACAAACAATCGAGCAAAACAAGAGCGTCGTCGAAGACCATGCTGTATGTATAGTGGGACTGAGAAGGCGTAATTCATTTCGAGCTGTTTGAGAGCAACCGAACACTCAATACGGTGTTAAACGTTTAATAATAACAGGCTCAATGAAACAATTCAGCAAAAACCACTGAATACGCGGAATTGCGTTCTTATGCAACGTGACAACACGACTACTACATCGCCAATATGACCGAAATCACCATTCAGGAACTCGAATGGGAGGTGGTGCCTCATCCTCTCGTGCCGTCAGATTTTGATCGCTTTGCGCCAATATGAAATTAGTGGTAAAGTGTTCACCTCCGGAGCATGGAATCTTTGGTTCGATATTAGCTCGCGTCAATAAGCTTTGTGGTGGAAAAACATCCTGTGCGTGGGTTTTCTGGGGGTTCTCCCGTTTCCTTCCACTTTATTTATTCCACCATTTACTCATTTCTCATCATCACCGTCTTCTTTAGCCTAGCCAGCATAACTGTGAGTCGTAAAACTGAAAAGATTTCATTTCATTTCATTTCTCAAACACTACGCCATCACAACTTGTAACAAAACTAAATTAATTAATTAATTAATTTAAATAAAAAATAAATAAATAAAACGTAATGGAAAATGTTTCCATTACATGATAACATTAAGAACTATCACTATCAAGTGCTTAGAAAAAAAGTAGAGAAACATATTTCTAGACTATTTGTCCTAATAATAATAGCAATATACATACCTGCTTCTTGATCCGATTCATGTTAATAAGTTCAGGATCTGTGCACTGTTTGCGGGCGTCCCCAGTTGTTCCACATCTATCGCAGTAGTGCGTCGCATCTTTTGCTTCTGCCTTTGTTAAAAGTTTGAAGCAGTACTGAAAAAAATGACAAAATAAAAGATAGACAAAAGAAAAGCTTAGTAATCAACTTTAGTGCATCATTAAAAATAAAAGTACATCATTTTTATGAAATATTTAGAAACAATTTTTGTCTAACATCTCATATTTACAAATATCAAGGAAATTATTTTTTGTGGTTAGTGAATGACATCAATAGTTTTAAAGCTTGTTACTATGTGACGTATAAAAGAACACTCGCACTTTCTTCCTTCATCTAGCATTGAGTTTACTGCAGCACCTTTAACTAAAGTGAGAAAAAAGAAAATATGTTTTCTTAACGATTTAAAAAAAGTTTATGAATTAAGGAATAGGCAATAATCTACATTATTATACTGGACTTCCAATTGCATAAAATTCATTCAACAACAAGTAGATATTCACAAATAGTGTAACACAATAAGATTACATTAAAATATCAATCAAATAGAAAGAGCGAAAAAAGATTTTCAAAAAATACAGAAACGACAATATCCAAAAGAAATTGGATATCCAAATTTCTTACATTTTACATTTGACGATAAATACTTCAGGGGGAATCGTTAGCCTCCACATTTCCCACATTTTATATTTGATAAAATTATTTGAAGAGGAATCGGTAACGTCCAGGTTTCCCACATGTTTTGTCCCAACGGGCACTAATTCATGTTGAAGAACTAAGTATATATATCTATCTTGTAATTTTTTCGTATTTTTTATGTCAATATCTCTACGACGTCTTAGTTTTTCGTTTTTATAACTTCTAGATAATGGGATTGATTTTACATCCTTCAAGTTTCTGGGTAGTCTATTATAAGTCTTAGTGATATTAGATTTAGCACTATACCATAAGCTGTTGAATGAACACTGTCTGTTTCAATTTCATTCTTTTTCCTTGTATTATAACTATGGCGATCTTTCCTCTTTATTACAAATAAATTACTGTGTATATTATGTGTAAGTACATTATGCACGTACATACAAGAATAATTTTTTTTTATAAGTACACCAAATGTAGTATGTTTAATTAGAGGTAGTTGGTGAGTACTTCAAATTATATGCCCGTAGCCATACTCCCTTTATAAAAATTGTTGCGTGAGTACCATAGGATTTTGAAACATGGATTTTTGGATAGGTTCCTAAGTGAAGTCTTAACCCGACTACGGTAGACCCCATAGTTTTGAAACTATGGACCTTCAAAGTTTATTTTTATCATGTTTTTGGCAGCCTATAACTCCGAAAGGAAGTATTTGTGCACCCAGGTTGGTCTATACTTTTTGTCTTATCTTGATGTCAGGAATCACCTGCCAAACGTTGAAACACCCTGTATAACCAACGATATAGTGTGGATGTGTCTTCCTTAATGTATGATATCAATTCCTCTATAACATCTTCCGTATAAATTATAGCACTGTCATCAGCAAGTAAAGTTATTCTACCTCTTAATTTAAATACTTATACATCATTCATATAAATTTAAAAAAGTAATGGTCGTAATATGGACCTTTGTGGATCTTTTCTGGTTGTGGGTATTAATGTTGACTTCCGACGTTTCAAATGAGTCATTGCATTCGAAACGTCGGAAATCAATATTTTAACTTGGCTGATAGCCCGAGAAAACTTACTAAAACCATATTGTATTGTAACATTATTGTTTTCTTTTCCATTTGCTAAGATATATTGTAGTTTTTGAACCAAGAAGGACAAAACCCTCTGAATTCTAACTGGTTTATATTAGCTTTGCTCTCCTAAATAGCTTAAATAGAAATACAAATCATTTATTTAAAAAAAAAAATGATAACTGTATAACAGTTTTGCTAACTAACTGAACATATTGGCTTCATCAGACACTGTAAAAATAAGAGGGAATTGCATCTAAATATAACAGGATCCCAGAAACTGGTTCTGAAGGCTGATTGGCTGGTCAACGGACTCAACCAATCATAACAAAAGTTGACAAAGGTGAAAATAAAAACCAGAAATCCCTGTAATTATAATTATGTGGGCGCATGAGAGGATGATCCAAATTAACAAAAAATTGGCTACTTACTAATGAATCCTCTCTTGGAAAGCCTAAACACACTTTAGACGTTTCGGAACTTACAGCTGGTTCCTTCCTCAGTGGCAAGGTGAAAGGGATTAAAACGGAAAGGAAATAAAAGGTGTAAAACAAGGAATACATACTACTAAATAAAAGTAACGTACAGAGTAGATCTGGAAATAAGCAGAGCGAACTACGAAAGGAGTGAACTGAATTCAAGAAGGTGCGGTGTCTATGTTACGTCACTACTGCCAGATTCAAAGTAGGCATCAAAGGTAGGTTCCCAAGTTCGATCAATGTTGTCAGTATCAAGGTTCAATGCAGGTTTGTATTTATGAATAAAGAACGATTCTTTAATTTCCCGGTTTTTTTTTCTGAACCTATTACCTTAATTTATATTATGTGAATGTTGTTTTAAATGAAGGGCCATGCCAGACATGCCTTCTTCTTGTGACTTTTTTGGTTGTCTAAGATGTTCCTTAATACGCGTGTTAATACTGCGTTTCGTTTGGCCTATATATGTGAAGTCACATTGCATTGGACGCAGTAAAATGCCTGACTTGTTTAGTGGATCAACAAAATAACTTTTAAATCCGGTGAGATGTTTTTGTAGACTTTTGGGGGGATACTTGAAGCAGATATGTTATGCTTTGCAAGAATATGTTGAATTTTTGTCGATAATTGTGGAAAATAAGGAATTCCTATCCAAGTTTTCGCTCTGCTCATTTCCGGATGCACTCTGTTTATCTTTGCTACTATCCCAAATATGAGTTCAATGTAACACTCATCCATAACCAATTCGACATATTTCTCTTTCACATAACAGTTTGTGTACTACGTACTCTTTTTTGTTAGAAGCTGTACATTTCTTCTTTCTTTTTTGGCATGGTATACGCATTTTGGGTTTTGGCGAGATTTTTTCATCTTCATTTCGGTTTGTCTTCTTTGCAAAACCGTTGGATGTGTCCGAAATTAAAGCAGCGAAGGCATCTAGGAATTGAAACGAAATCCTTCATTGTTAGAGCTTCGTATAAATGATATACTTTATTTGTATGTAGAAGCTTCTTGTAGATTTCACTTGGAGCTTCAATTACCAATGGCATCTGACATCATTCTTCGGTCCTGTTTTGAATTTTGGCTTTACTTCTTTCTTTGCCAATTCCACATCCTTATCTTCCAAGCTTTGTTTGATTATTGGGGTCAAATTATCCGTGTCTTTCATTGCTGCCTGTACATTGGATATAATATCCAATGGTACTTTCTTCCTTTTTCTTCGATTTTGAATTTTTCCATCATCTTTATGTTTCTTGATATTTTTTCTATATTTTCTTTTATTTCTGTCTCAATGATTAGTGATCCACCCATCATCTTGATAGAGACAACTTTGACTCTTTCCTTAATTGGTTTAAATATTTAACAAGCTTGGTCTGTAAATCTTTAATTGTCTCGTTCTCCTTTCCGTTTAGGAATATGACTTGCCTTTGTTGTGCCATTCCTTCTTTGATTAGTTTTGCTCTAACCGTCTCTCCCTTGTTTGATTATTTCAGAGAATGTCTTTCTTTTGTGCTCTGCAGTAATGCAAGGCTTTTTTTGATTATTTTAGCGAATGTATTTCTTTCGTGCTCTACAGTAATGTAAGGAAGAATCTTCTCATTTCCTATTTTACCTTTAATAATGATTAGTCTAGTTCCAGTTTTTTATTTTTATCTTTAGTATTTGATTTTTCTCCTTTATATAAGATGATGCCCTCTATTCTACATTGATAGATGAGCCATTTTGTAAGTTTCTCTTTGAGTGTATTTATTTTGCCTCTACCAATTTTTTGTATCTTGTATTTTATTATCAATGAACTTGAGTGCCTCTTAGTGTTTACCATATTCATATCCCTTGAGCAATCATCTTCTACACTCTGAGTACCTCGGTTTTTTGTTCTTTCTTTCTTTCTTTCTTTCTTTATTATTATTATTATTATTATTATTATTATTATTATTATTATTATTATTATTATTATTATTATTATTATTATTATTATTATTATTGGAATTTTTTGTTTACCTTCTTCAAACGATGTTCGGAAAATTTCTCTTGTACCATCGTCTTCTCTCTTGCTTGCTGGTTTAAACTGACTGCTAGCATCCCTTCGTAATTACCAAAATTGTTTCTGGGTCTTCTTTCGTCTCACTGGCTCATATTGATCTTCTAGGGCTGATTCCCAATTTTTTAGGTGGAGGCTTCCAAGAGTGGGGTCACACTACTTATACTACTTGTCACTACTGATAACACACTACTGTTTATCTACAGTTAGTGTTATTTCCACTGTTCACGCCTAAAGAAAATTTTGTTTATAACAGTGCACGTGGTTTTTTGTTTTCATGTATTTTCATTATAATGTCTACTATTATGTGTTAATTTGTGAATACTACGGGATTAAAGTCTACTTACGTTACTCCAATATCAATGTCTTTTTTCATCCAGGTTTTTCATGTTCACATGAACAAGATAATGTACAAAATGATTCCATTCATTGTTTCCGCTGTTTCTGATTAGTTGACAGCTTTTACAGTTTAAGGAAGTATTTCTTTGTACGCTCGTTGACTGTAATATTAAGACTGCTGGTTGAACGTTACAATGATCACAATACATCTAAACAAATACCACCTCTGTCACTAAGTGCACTAATATTAGATTCTGACACAATAAGACCAACACCTTAATCCACAACCCATGAAAGTGACGAAAGTTCAGCTTTACGGTTTACCCGGGTTTTACAGGAGTTTCTTAAAGCGCACTTTCCACACATCCTCATATAATACAATCTTGTCTCCTATTTTTGTTGAGAGTATATCCTAAACTCTTCTTTTAGTATTTGCAGGCACTATTTCTTACTTTTATTCCATTATTTAGATTTCTTTAATATGATATTTTCCCCATCTAATGTAAAATTTTTGAAAATTTTAAACCTGTTGGTAAAAAAGTTTTTTTTTCGTTTTTTTTTTTCCGGAAAATTGCAAAAATTAGGAAAAGGACAAAACTCTTTGTATTAGGTTAATTTTACTAGTAATAGAACGGTTTCTTTTTTCGAACGCGTGAAAAATGTAAGTAGAGAAATTTCAATATTGCGAATATTTTAAAAAAACACTCGAAAATAAAACTGTTGCAATTATTCTTGAAAATTAATGATCTGCACTCATGTCCTTTACGTGCTTTTTAACGTTTATTCATGGATGTGGATTAATTACAGAAGTTTTACAGTTACATACAACTTTATTGAAGAGTTTCTGTTACAACAAATAGGGCTCTTGAGTGAAACTGAGTTCTTAATATACTCTTTGATCTGGTGAAGTTTTTGTTAATTTTAACCAAATTACTTCTTAAAAGAAAGAGAAGTAGGCAAATTTCATTAGTACTCACGCACTAAAATATATAATTACTATTATTTAACATTCTAATATAGACTGTTATATAAAATTTACGTACAAAATTCTATATGAAAACAAATTTCTTTAGTGCGACGGTTTGGCAATTTTGCTTGTTTTATAGAAATAAATTAAACGGAAGTTTCACATATTCAATCCTTTAATATATTTCTCGCTGCTCAAATTTACTCATTTGTGCTGTGTATATGTGTATGTGTAAATAAGATCATGTCTCTTCTTGAGTTGTTCGAAAAATATGCAAATAATAAAGAGGGATTTTACCAGAAATCAGAAAACTAAAAATTAAAATTAAAACCTGTTGCTTTTATTTTTCCTATTATCGAAATTTATTGTATATATAGTGCAGACATGTTACAGCAAGTAAGATTAGTATCAGGCAAAGAAATAGTTTTAAAATTATTTTTTCCCGCTTTCGCTAATATTTCTGAACAAAAGATTTTTTCTCATGGGTTCAAATTTTCCGGAAACTTTGCACAGCACAAGGAAAACTTCTCTGTAAAGTTTATATTTCATTTTAACACATTAACTAAAATGATTCTGGCCCCATTATTTTAACACTTCCCTGCCATCAAGTGGAAACTTCATAAGATTGCTTAAGATAATTTAAATACGTCTATATTAATTAATCTAACTAGGATTACATTTTAGTTGCTTTTGTAGCCATAACTCCATTCTATCACGGTGCTAACTTCAAAGTGTTTTTACAAGCGGTGCACATATATTTGTTGCCACAAAATTTCCCTGTTCTAATACAAGAAACATAAGTACTCAATGATCTTAACTGTAAACTAGTAAATATAAAATAGTTTTCATTTTAAAGGCATTTTTACCCAAAATTTCCGTTCTTTTCCAGGCCCTTACAACAAAACCCCACCCAACATTTACATTTATTAAAATTCTTTTCTTGAGTCTAGAAGTTTGGTGGGCATCAGAGGAAGCATAATATTACTATTTAGGACGCTTCACCCAGACATGAAGTTAGGTTAATAACACTATACTTACTTTTCTGCAACAGTACTAATAACTATGGTTTTCTTTTAATGCAGTGAACAACCGATTGGCTAAATGATTACAGAGTACCGAAAGTCAGCCTAAACATTGGTCATAGTAAGACAATTATTTGGATCTACCAATAGATTGATTCTAAACGCGGGCAAAGTATCAATAATAAAATTTTACTGAGTACATCGATTACCATTAAGTTACTGTATTTTCATAAACAATATAGAACAAACGAAAGGTAACTTTCTTAAAGCAACTGTAACTGTGATATTATTAGAAAAACATATAATTAAATTCGAACCGAAGTAGTGTTTGTTTTGCGCTAAGTAAATTAAGAGGTGCAATAAGGCTTATCATGTCAAATTCCAATTTCTATTAAATTACTATCTAAATTTTTGAGAATCAACTCGTTATGTTATTAGCATAGGCGCCGACTTTGGGGGGGCAGGACACTTTTGACCCCCCCAATATTTAGAGGTGGGGTCCTCGCCCCTCCAATATAATCCGGCCGAGGAAGAATTAACAAAGAGGAGCAAGAATTTATGTTGTAAACTTCGTCATTCCTTTAATTCAACGTTAGGAATAACCTTCTATTAATGGGTACGAGTCGAGCTAAAACTCGACTAGACTCGAATTCGAATCGAGTTCCGAGTCGAGTCAAACATAATTTTCTCGAGTCAAGTTCCGAACCGAGTCGCTGTTTTTTAGGTCAAGTTTCAAGTTGAGTCGAGTTTAATAAATGGCTCGCTCGCTCAGCTCGTTTTAACTCGTTTTAAAATCATGGCATGATTAGACTGGAAATCGAAAGCCATGAGAAATGTAAGCGATAAAGTTGAATACTTTTAGTATTGTTCACGAGAGGGGACACTGCCTGTATCTCGTTTCGTCTCGATAACGAGACGACAAAGGATTTTATAACGAGTCCTCAAATGTCGTTACCACCAATTTAAGTATATACTTTAGTTCTTACCATCAAGGCTGAGACCTGCACGGTCGAATTTTTGAGCCCAAACAAAAGCTCAACCCGGGTAGTGATGTAAACCTGCTCGACTCAGTTCAACGGAGCGGATGCGCGAGCCGGCATGGTTGGGATGAGCCATCGATTCGCCCCAACTGAGCTACCAGCTCTGTTCGTCTCGGTTTGGGTGAGCCATCGGTTAGATCGGCTCACCCAGGCCGACAACCCTAAGCCCGAGCCGAGCTGTTTCGAACATGTTTGCCCAGCGCCCTATAACTTTTAACAATATTTGGCCTTAGCCAAATCCTTGCGTCTCCGGAACTCAAATCCAGAGTCTCGTGAACGATGGCCTAGTACGTAGTAACAGTAGTATCATTGATAATAATTACACTGTCTATGTAGGATAGTTGAAGAGAGTACTTGAAACTACATAAAATTTAGCTCCATTTGGCTCGTTCTGGCTCGACTAGACTCGAAACTCGACCTGAATTCGAGTCGAGTTGGAGGAAATTTTTCAAGCCGAGTTCTCGAGTCGAGCTTAAATATGTCTGTTTCGAGTCGAGTCGGGTTTCAAAGAAAACTCGCTCGAAGTCGCTCGTGTTCATCCTTACAGCCTTCTTATTCTTTAGAAAAGGCGGTTTTCAGACTGGTGTTGAATAGAGCATTGAAGCTTCAACCAACACTCTGGCAACACTGACCTGACAAGTGAAAATCAATGCAGTGTGAATTTTGCAGCGGAGTAGCGGATCGAGATTTGGGGGGACGGGGCCTTCATCAAGCAGTTAATTGAAAACGGTTGAATACGGATGATATATTTATTCATTGCTTGGACCCCCCAATATTTTCTTCAAGTCGGCGCCTATGGTTATTAGTATATTTCATCTATTTTTTAAAGACACGGTCAGTTCGTTTTAAATGCCAAACAGAACATCCTACAAATCTTTAAATTTTGCAACGATCCATCTCTTTACTATTTCTATATCTATAAGAATGCCTTAATCACTGACAAACGCCTAAACAAACGCTTAAACAAAATATTCATTACTAAATATTTACAAATAACATTCACGTTGAACCCTAAAATTCAGTATTCTTTAGTATTGCTCGTAAATGTGTAACAAATTACCAGATTTCTTCTTCTTAACCCTTTATTTGGCAATGTTGCATTCTATTGCGTTTTCCGCACGAATTATAATTTCAGTGATTATTTGATTGGTATTATTGCTTTCATATAATATTTTTATACATGATTTGCGGGTCACTTCTTTAGATACTTCTAATCTTCGTCAACAGGGGACAATCAAATTTAGTATTGTAGAAGCTTTATCTTCTACGTTCCGCGAAAGTTCTTTTCTTACTTTTTATTTGTGGTTTCTTGCTATGTAATAAAACATTTTAACGAAACTGTTGCTAATTACTGAGAGTATTCTTGTTATATTTGAGCATAACAGGGCACTGTTGCTCAGTAGCTACACATAAGACCTATTTTATGGCAATGATGCTTTGAAATAACCATCCTGTATTTTGTAACCAAAATACAAAAATACTTTCAAAATTACGAAATTATGATCAGAAAGACATGGTTCAACCAAAAAAGCAAACTAAATATTTTAATGGTAATGCTATCAATGCTTGCTAATTAAGGGGTTAAAAGTATATATAAATTATTCCCATATTTATCTGAATTTCTACTACGAATAAATGAGTTCTACAACTTAATATATAAAGCACTTTAAAATAAGCTTTAATCTTTACAATATATGTATTGAATTTTCTTCCATAAAAGCGTAAGCTAGTGACAAATTGTAAGAGCATTAGGTATATGACATGAAAAACTTATCACTTTTGTATTAAGGCAGAACGGACGTTCTCTTATACTTGGTATTCTGTTAACATTGCCTATTTAATATTGTATAACATTATGGTTATGTTCTGTAATTTAACTGTATTACAGTTTTTGAAATTCATAATACATGTTCACAACAGGCTCATACCTCAGTAGAGAGTATAAATAAGCAAGTAAATACATATTTGTTCTAAATAAACACTTGCCTGTGATAGTATAATATTTTGCTTTATTTAATCGTTCTTCAACATAGTAAGTGGAATTTTAATAACTCGAACAGCATGTAATGCAAAAATGAAAAAAAAAAAAATATTAGAGTTGGAAGTAATAATATGGTTATGGTGGTAAAGTATGGTATAGATTGAGACATCTTCTTCTTCTGCTATTATTATTATTATTATTATTATTATTATTATTATTATTATTATTATTATTATTATTATTATTATTATTATTATTATTATTATTATTAAAATTATGCACTAGTACGTTTTCCTATAACGGAAAAAAATGCCCTTCATTGATGTTTAAAAAATCTTTATTAAAAATCCCTTAACAAGTTTCTTAAGTTCAACCCTGAAATTTGATGGCCAATAACTTTTCCAGTTGACCAAATTTGAAAAGTTGGTAGATCTTATCGAGATTAATACCATATGAGATGTCATGGTGTGCGTGCAAGTTTTTGGTTCTTAAGTTATGTTCTCCTAACACTGTTAGTAATAATTCTCTAATTGGAATTCCTATTATTACTAAATTAGATGTAATCGAAACCATTAAAACAATTAAACCCCACGCCACTTCAGGTCCAGGCAACATTCCATATTCTATAATAAAAGCTAGTACATATGAACTGAAACAGGGTGTCTACAAGTTTTGAGAATCCAAATTTCTTGAATTTTCTTGGCCAAGTACTACAATATATATATATATATATATATACCCTCTACCAATGACCGATTAAAATGAACGCTAGAAGTATTTTACACTTTTGTTTTAGCAACTTGTAATTAATAAAGACTGCACATCTAATTTACCTAATCTTATCATCTCAGTGTTACCTCTTAGAATACACTAACTTTCATCCTGGATGGGGTATGGCTTTATTTATTGTTGTGTCATAATTAACAGTTTCACTTACGAGACATTCGTAATGAGCTATTCGCCATTACATCTGGTGAAAGACAAGAGGCCCCTTTAACAATTCTGCAGGCCAATGGGTACCTTTTAACCAGTTTCTTGAACAGAGTGATCAAAAATTCTCTGCATTGGTTCCGAAATAACAATATCTCAAGATCTTTTAAACCTTTGCAAGCAACAGAAGCACCAAAACCAACATCTACATCCTGAATCATTTTGATATTGGACGGATTTCTCAATCAATGGTAGTGAGCTTTCTGGCGTTGTTTATTCCATTCAAGACATTTTTGCGAATGACTCTGGTTGCAATACTGTACAATTCCCTGTACATGAATGGCAGAAGTGAATAATTAGACTGAAATATGGCAAGAAAAGGCTCCAACTCAAGTGCAACTGACTGAAGAAACTCAAGCTCCGCAACTAGAAGCTGACCCCGCACAAATTATTGTACTTTTTTGAAGTTCTTAGTTTGAGGAGGCTCTTTTGGACACACCACTCATATACTTCCTAAGAGGTGTGATCATTTCTAAGGTTCATTTAATGACTTTCGAGTTTTCCAGCCACTTGACTGCACAAAACTTTAAAGAAAATCTTAAGGAATCAGAAAGGTGTGTGTAATCTGCTTATCTGGAAGGATAATCATTGAAATAGAACGAAGAAACTCATGAAGTGACCAATCTTGTATGAGCAGTTTTGTAGGCTCCATGTCAATATGCAAAGAACATGTTTAAACGCCAAAAATATCTGGTTGGCCTGGATCAACTGCTTCAATTTTGAGGCGTTCTTTAAATCACGCAAACATTTGATGTTCATATTGGGACCGTCCATTGCAAATTCTTGACCTACCGTGCCATTTCCTTGACTTTTCTTGACATTCTTGACCTAGAGTTTGATTTCTTGATTTTTCCTTGACTTTCTTGACCTGTAGACACCCTGTGAAAATAGTTTGGCAAATACATAAGGTGTGTAAATAAAGTAATGAAACTGATTTTTTTTTAACTTATTCAATTCCACGAGCATGTTAATGTGCCTTGGGAAACCACACAGCGCTAATAACGGTTCTTCTAGCCATCATGGTAGTGCTGGAACGCGGATAATGGAATATCTGTTAGCTGGTCGGTTACAGCCTTTTGAATTTTGTCCTTGTCCCCAAACCTATGTCCTTTCAGATGTTGTTTCAATCTGGGGAACAGGAAAAATCATAAGGACTCAAATTGGGCGAATAAGCAAGCTGAGGAGCCACAGAAATGTTATTACTGGCCCCAAAATTGTTTACTGAAATTGTTGTGTGGCAAGACGCACTGTCATGATGCTACACACACTTCATTTTCATGTTTGGTTGGTTTTCACTTCATTTTTCATAAGCATAGCCCTTTTCTGCAGTCTTTCGAGGATCTCTCGATAGAACTGTTTATTAACCCCCTTGGCCTGGATACACGAACTCTTTGTGAACAATTCCATAGCTATCAAAGAAGCAAATCAGCATGCTTTTGGTCTTTGACTTAGTCATTCTTGCTTTTTTTGGCCTTGGAGAGCTTGGAGTGTGCCATTCCATGCTTTGGCGCTTGGTTTCCGGATCGTATTGGAACACCCAAGTCTTGTCACCCGTACTGATACGTTCCAGAAAATGCGGATTATCTGCAATCGAGTCCGAAAAATCAACTCACTTGTTCCTCTGCATGTCCTTTTGTTCCTGCGTGAACATTGTTAGAACCAGTTTGGAACAGATTTTTCGCATCTCTATCCATTTTTCATATCCACACCACCAACTGAACGATTGTGTGACTCTGTCAATCGATGATCGGAACGCGCAAGCTCCCAGACTCTTTCGACATTTACATCAGTTCTTGAAATCGAAGGGCTTCCGCTACGAGGTTCATCTTCAATTGACTCTCTTCCTTCTGCAAATGCCTTAAACCAACAAAACACCTGAGCTCTTGACAAACCAACGTCTCCATAATCTTGTCTAAGTTTAGCAAACGTTTCCATTGTATTGTATCCAAGTCTAAAGCAAAACTTGATTGCATATTGCTCGATATTCGTGTCACTCATTGTCAGAACGTATAAGCAAAACCTGCTTTACTAAAACAATCCCTACAGACAACCGATGTGACGCTAGCGAGTTCCTACTTATACTGATGATGCATCACATGTGCATCCAAATTATCCTGAAGTCCTACGTCACCAGCATTGCCGGCTCGTAAGCAGTGCTGCAAGTTTCATTACTTAATTTACACATCTTGTATTGTGCTTCATACTGGAGTATTCTCTTCAATATAGAAGCTGGTGTATATTGTACGGATACTTAAGACACGTAATGAACAAAATATCAGAAAGTACAGGCAAGTAACTTTGGTGCATGGATTTTCATAGACATTCAAATTAATTGTACACGAATATTTATATTTTAGTGTAAGAAGTATTTTAACTGTCACAACATGGTTTTTATAAGGGTAAGTTAGTTGTAACGAATTTATTTTACTTTATCAATTTCACGTACTATGCACTTAAGAATAAGCTTCCTGGTAGATGTAATACAGATAAACATTTTGAAAGCTTTCGATTCAATAAATCACAAAAGTCTTATTAGCAAGTTATCAAATATTGTTTTCTCTCCATTGTACAGTAGCTGGTTCGAAAGCTACTTTTAGAATAGAATATATAAACTTGAAACCAGACCTATACATTCTAATGCAGGCTATGTAAGAAATGGAATATCACAAGGATCACAATTAAAACCTCTTTTATTTTCTTAAATTCATATATGATCTTTCAGATAAAATCATATATTCAAACAAACTTTTGTATGCTGATGACATAATATTGTTTAGAGTAATTATACGCTATTCCACGCAACCTGATAGGAAAAAGAAGAAGTTTTTTCCCCCACTACGCTCAAGTACAGGTGAATGTTGCTGTTCCATCTTCTATCAGCCCCCGCACACGGAAGTATAGAGTGTACCTAAATATGTCTAAATATAAATTACAACTTTCATAATAACACTAGTATTTTAAAACAATTACATTTGTCTGTATTATAATGAGATAAGTAATACGTGTTATTATAATGGAAATTTTATTGAACAGTTGTATTGTTTATTTTCCTTCTTTTTCGCAGTCGGGCTTGTGGCATAATGTTGGAATGGCAAGGGATGGCAGGGTTGGTAATTCAATGGATATTTATTTATTGATACAATAATTTCATAATAATATAAAATTAAAAACCAAGTACAATATATATGGGTAAATTAGCGTGAAGATGATAACAATAGAACCTGAAATGCTTCAAAAAAAAAAAAAAAAAAAAAACACTTGTCGTTCCCTCTCTTATTAACAGATGTTCTTACATTAAAAAGAACTATATATATATATATATATATATATATATACACGGATAATATTGTTCCAATAATAATTTTGTTTGTTGAGCCCCTCTTGCAGAAGACCGGGAAATGACTTTTTATTGTCTTAGAAATATTATCTATCTCCATTAATAGGAATAATCATTTGCAGTACTTAACTTGCAAGAGAGAGACGTTTATGGCGTGCAGAATATAAAATGAGTTCTACGTCCCACGGTTATTGGGATTTAGATTTCTGGGCTTTCTGCGTCTATGGCCATTTAGCCCGTCATATGTGCTCATCGAGCACACTACCCGGAGAAATGGAAGGAAGGAAGCGGCCTGGGACCTATAAGTTAGGTACCGGCCGACTCCCGGGTGGCTGGCCTGTAAAAGCGTTATACACTTTTTCGACCGAGTGGCCCCTCCGGGAATCGAACCCGGGACCGCTCGCACCGAAGGCGAAAGTGTTAGCGACTACGCTATCCCACGGTTAGGCCGGCTAGGCTAAAGGAGACGATGATGATGAGAAATGAATGAAATGGTCGAATGAAGAAAGTGAAAGGAAACGGGAGAACCCGAAGAAAACCCACATACAAGGTATAAAATCGAAAACCAAGTACAATATGTATGGGTAGATAAGATGATAACAATAGAACCTGAAATGCTAAAAAAACCACAAAAAAAAACTCGTTTTCTCTCTTATTAGCCGATGTTCTTACATTAAAAAGAATAATAAGAAAAAGAATTATATATATATATATATATATATATATATATATATATATATATATATATATATATATATATATATATATACACTGATAATAATGTTCTAATAATAACTGTGTTTGCTGAGCCTCTATTAGAGAAGACGGGGAAATGATTTTTTATTGTCTTAGAAATATTATCGGTCTCCATTAATAGGAATAATCATTTGCAGTAATTAATTTGCAAGAGAGAGACACTTATGGCGTGCAAAATATAAAATGAAATCTTTGAGTTTTCGTCCCACAGTTATGCCGGCTAGGCTAAAGGAGATAGTGATTATGAGAATGAATGAAATGGTGGAATGAAGAAAGTGGGCGGGAACGGGGCATCCCCGAGAAAACCCACGCACACGGTTTTGTCAACCACAAAGTTTACTTGGCGCGAGCTGGGATCGAACCAGGGACGCCATGTACCATAGGTGAAAGCTCTACCACTGAGTCACCGCGGCCCCGGGTGTGCAGGATAGTGTAATGTTGTGACAAGGGTTGATTATTGTGTAAGATAGAAATAGTAATGATAAATACTGGTTCGTTCAATCATACAAAAATAACGAACGCTTTGGCTTAAAGATCTCAAAGGCTCATCGTAGCAGAAACAAACTTTTCCATTAGATTTTAATCTGCAAAATGTCAATCTTTGTTATCAACCATCCTTTAAAGATCCTACTTTACATTGTCCGGAAGCCTTCTCTTTCTCCCAGCTAATAGTTTCCTTCGCCTCGGCTTTTTGAATAGGACTTGGTAACTTGGTGCGCATTTCCCATACAAGCAACGTGTCATGTCGATCTTATACGTATTAATTTTGCTATCTCTTTAATACACGGTGACCTGTAGTTGCTGTGAAATAAATGCTTGTATAGCGTTTTAATTTACCTGAATGTATACCTCTTTTGCTCCAAACACTTTTATCAACATTTTATTTTCGAAACCCGGCAGTTCGAGTTCTTGTATTCGTGTTAGGGATTAGCTTCCACATTCATACAAAATTGGACAGATTGAGCTCTTAATGATTTTAATGTTTTCGATATTTGTTAAGACAATAAAATGTTTTACAGTGGGATAAACTTTAGCACGTAAATAATATGCAATACTTTTCTACAAACAAAAATTAAAGAACAGTAATTGTTTGTTACTCGAGGTTGATAGCTAAAAGAAACAGGAGTGCTTTCTCAACATTAGGTGCGAGCGAATTGACGTACGAATTTAGAATTTACACGATTATATTTATTAGAAAAGTTTCCCTCCCTGTGAAGGTCAACGACTAGCTTTCCCCTTCTGCAGTGGAACGTGGTGGGAGGTAGGGGAGTTTCCTATCCGGTTGCCTGGAATAGACTTTAGTAATAAATATGATAACTACTTGCTACAGCAAAATTTGTATAAGATTAAAAAATAATAAGAGAACAAAATTTATGACGTATACAAACAAAGTACAATATTATGTTAGCAAATATGAAGTGAAGGGTGTAGAAATAGAGGAAACAGTCATTATTAAGGATCTAGGAATCATATTTGACAGACAGTTAAAATTTTCTCACCACATAAATCCCATTACACAAGGAGCAAGAAGGACATTATGTTTTACTTTTAAACCATGGTCTGTTTCTCAAAGCGGTACAACATAAACGTATTTATAAATATTATTTGTAAGAATTAAACTAGAATTTGAATCTATAATATCGAATAGTATTTCAAAATTTTGACAAACCGGCCAATTCCGTAGAAAAGTATTTTATCAGATTATTATGTTTTAAAATGAAAATCAACTATTATTCTAATAATTAGGTGCACTGGAATAAATATTAGGATTTAAAGAATCTTATAAACAGAAGAAAAGTTTTAATGAAATGTTTATAATAAAGGTAACTACAATAGATAATATATATTGTAGTAAATATGTTTACATAACATTGACTTCAAGTGTCAAGTCATAGTGCAAGAAACTGTAAAATTTTAGTTTTTTCTACTCTGGAAATGCAAAAGTTTAACAAGGTTAACTGATTCTTTTACGTGATTTGACTGACTGTTTTAGTGTGATGACTAGCAACATTCTGCTAAATGAATTTTAAATCTATTTTTTTTTAAAAAGTTTAATCCTTGTTTTTGTTTTTAATCATATTGAAATAAAAAGTTTGAATATTTTAACAACGCGACAAGGACCTTTTCTGTTTAGTTGACTTTCATTTTTCATTACGTGTAATGTTAATTCTTTTCTTTTTTCTTTTACATTGATACTGTATATGTTTATATCTTGGTACTATACAAAGTGATGTATTTTTGCTCAAAGCTGTTTGCAGCACTGAAAGATGCTGCTGCTGCTGCTGCTGATTATTATTATTATTATTATTATTATTATTATTATTATTATTATTATTATTATTATTATTATTATTATTATTCGTTTTCTTTATTTACCTGCCAAACAGTTAACTCTCATTCAGTTTTTTGTTCAGATAAAGATGAAACCAAATCTAATGAATATTATTCCGCTCTTACACCCTTTACGCTAAAAAGACGGACAATAGAAAGAAAGAAATGCTGTGGAATAAGGATGCGAAAGAAAGTTAGAATAACTATCTAAAAGCCGCAAGTGCACGGTGTTCATTCATCACAAAGGTCTTTGATCCGATGACCATAGTTCTAGCATATGAAATACCTGAGAGATAAGTGGTTTTTCACCAAACCAAAGTGGCTTTTACAGTATATTTCAACTTATGTGTTCCTAATTTGTTAAGAAGTTTCTTTACTTCTTACATAATCTCCTCAATAATCCTTATTTCAAATTATTTTTGTTAATCAACTGTTCGCTTTAAATTGTCACTACTTTCATGACATGATAACTTACTTTTCATGTTTTGTTCCAATGGATGTAAGTTGTAAGAGGGATCTCTCTTTACTGAAGCACGTAGTGTTCATTTGATTTAAAGTAAATTCGAACATATGTATGATTTTTATATGATCAACAATAATATTCTTATAAGTTAAATTAACAGAATCTAAAATGAGAAACTAACTCTAGCTCTCTATTTTTAACGCGCTTTAAAAATAACAATAAGGTGTTACTATGACTTAATACTAATGTACCAAATTTGTTCTTATTACTTTATGAACCTAAAATATTTAGTTGCTGATAAAATACATACAGCATGTTGCCACGTTCGACATCCTTCGCACTCAACCGTTAATCCCTCATTGTTATTGGCATTGCAAGGACATCTGATAGTTCCGTCCTCATAATTATCACTGTTGGTTCCTCCTACCGTGGCATTTGCTGTGGATACTTCAGAAGCTATAATAGAGAAAAATATTAACCAAGTAGTATTAAATACGAAATAAAAGGAAAGCTTCTGTTAATAAGAAAAATAAATCAAATCAAATAATTTAAACAACTAATTTTTACACTACGCAAGAGTTGAATATTAATACGGTAAGATTTAAGAGCTGTTTAAACTAATTTCTTAGTCAATACTACAGTTAACTTTCGTAAGTTTTGTTAAAATTTCCAATATTGATATTTTTGTAGGTTTTTACAACTATTTTCAATTTTAATAACCTTACTTATAACAATTTGAAGATTGTATTCTTGTTCCAATCAAAAGAATGTTCAATACGCTTCAAAGAAAGCCAAACTTTAAAGAAATAAGTTCCATTTTACTATTGCCGTGGAAGAAATACTATCATGACAACGCAAGATCGGTTTTGGCAATAGCTGGAGCAAAACAAACCTCTGCCATAATGTTATTCAGCCCTTGTGATTTCCCATTATTATTAATTTATTCTGTGGAAACTCTTAATAAACAAAGAAACAAAAATCGTGCGTCTACTACTGAAATCACTTTGTCCAGGAAAGTACGCTGCTAGATAGATGGAATCATGGAGTTGTTCAAAATAAATAAATAAATAAATAAATATCTTGAAGGATAGTTTAAAAAATTCTTAATTTAATTTAGTGATTTATTATTATTATTATTTTGTCAGGAAAAAGGGAGCAAGCTTGCCTTCAACACAGTATAAGTGTCCTTTCAGCATCCTTAAATTAACATTTTTTACAAACTTTAACCATTTTTTTAGTTCTAATATAAGTACATGATAGCAATCAAAAGTACAAACTTAATGAAATAAAACTTCATACCTGGAAGGGGATGGAATGACGGGCTATCAATTTCAATATCAGCTGAATTTTGACTTGTAGTTTCAAGTATCTCTGGAGATGTTTCTTGCGATTCTTGGCACATATTGTCAGGAGAATCTTCTTGAGATGTTGAAGAAGCATCAAAATTATGAAGAAATGATATATCATGAGAGCTAGTCACTTCACTCATTGGTATGGCAATAGAATTTGTTTCTGGACTCATATTAGCTTCCTGCATATAAAGATAAACAGAAAATATATACTTATTAAATATACTTACAAAGGTATTGTGTTAGTTACCTTAATGAATATTGCACATTTTAGCAGATTGAGACACAAATTAAGAAAAAATAGATCACAGAATTTCCTATTACACATTAGTGGCTATCTTCTTGACTAAGTGTCTAACGTACGTGCTTTCTGTGTGTCTCTCCCTGATTTCATCTCTTGTCAGGATACATACTTCGGTTAAGAACCCGAGTAGTGATTCGGATCCTGTGTTCCATCTTGCTTAGGGAAAGGGCAAATAACTCCAATTATCCTGTTAATTAATCAATATTATAAACGTTAAGTTTATCAAAACATGTTTTATTATTTTGTATTTACCAACTCCAAATAGCAAGTTAAATTGTTATATTGTACACCATTAAAAAGGTGGAGCATTACTAATTAGTTCAAGCTTTTTATATTGATATGCACATATGTCAAGTTGGAAGTTTTTCGACATATAACCAACTGTCGAAATTGTCGACATATAACCAATTATATAGATTAAGGAATTGTCACAGATATTTATATTACTGTCTCTTTAATTACAAAAAAAAAAAAAAAATCTTAAGTAAGCTTTAACAATTAATTCCGGTCTAACCAAAAGTTTTAATTTGATAATTCCATCGGGGACTAGTGTCCAATACAACATGACTGAAAGTATCAAAATGTATCGAAATAATATTTCGTAGTTACGGAGATGGTGTGAAACATGGGAGAAACACGCTGGTTGCACCACACCCAAAAAAGCAACCTTTAGTTTGATTGACATCATCGATCAGTTCCCGTTTTAAAAGTGTTTAGAAAGTTCTGCAATGTATGGCAGGTTTTCTTGCAATGAATTAATTTATTGGATTTGTGAATGGAAATTAAGGAAGTAAGAAAAATTGTGGAAATATTTTAGAAATATTTTAGACGTATCACTGGGATTATTATATTAGAACAAAACTATTAGGACTATTTACTACATTCATTCAGAAAATGATTGTTTTAAAATTTAACTTCCACGGTTATTCTCTTTAGATTAAAGGAGATGACTGATTAATGAAAGTGAATGATTGTAAAATTAAAATTTTGTGCTCTCTCACCAGGAATCAACCTGAGACCAAGTGCACCAAAGGCATACGCACTAGCCGCTAAATCAGCCGGGGCGGCTACATTAATTCAGATTTACAAATAAGCAAATATTGGGATTACCATAGTTACCATATTATAACTACAAATATAATTTTCCTTTATTCCTATTTTCAAAAATCAAATCCCAATGCCCTCAAAACTCGTATTTTATTAGCGCTTATACCAGGGGTCGGCTTGTGGGCTCCAATATTTTGCTCGGTTGGGCAACTGGGTGCACGGCTTCGGGCAGATGGACCAAATCCAGTTCTGTGCAGCGTTGCCAACCAACTGGAGTAAAGTATGCTGGTTATCGCTTAAAGTTTTAGTGACCGATGGCCAACGATAAAAGTGATTATAATATGGAGTGTTGTGTTTTCGCTCCCACTGCATAACTTTACCTAAACCGTATGTTCAAGTAAGTTGTATTGTATACATTATTCTAGTACATTAACGTGTATACAATAATGAAATTGAACATGACCAGTAAGTTCAAAGAAAGAGAAATACTTTTTCACTTTAACTGCTGATGGTTTTTCCTGTCTCCGGTGTAGTGAATTCGTTGTCAGAACAGAATTCTACCAAATAAAATATTTTTTTCTTTCTTTTTTTTAAAAAAAATCAATGAAACATTTTCTTGGAGTGAATATGATGTATGTACTATGGGACGATAAAAGTTTAAAAGTTTATTATAGGTTTATATTATAGGTATTTTATAAGTTTTTATCAGTGATGTCATTCAAAGTAGTTAACAAGGTCTGTGAATAATAATAATAATGCTTTGTTGATATTCATCTGAGCAGTATTGACAGGTATTAGTTGTATTAGAACTGATGCTAAACCTGATATTTGTAATAGGGTTTTAGTACTCATTCCTCTCAGAAATAATATATTAACTGTCGAATGTTGAAGTTTTTGAACTAGACTTTTGATTATCATGGTTATGCCATTGAAAACGAAAAATCTCTAGCCCAAAGTCGCGAAAAGATTGAAACTGACTAGGCAACGATTTAACTTAGAGATGTGTGGTCAACATATCTTATCACTGTCTATATTTTGTTTTTTCTATCGGGTTTAGCTATTTGTTAGTGACTTCCTAATTACATAATTAGTAATGTTTGGCAAACACTGAAAAATGTATAAGACAACCGAGATAATCTGTATCGAACACTCTACGGCAACACAGCCCATTAATAAATACTTTTGTTTGGTTATGAGTGCTCTGTTTTTACCACTAGCCAAAGAAGAAAATAACATTTTAAATACAGAGATTTTTATCATAGAAAATGAGGATCAGAAATTGACATCAGCATATACAGACTTTTCTTTGTCAGTTTTCATAAGATAGGGTCGTTGTTAGAAAAATGTTTATAATGTAAGTATAATCAGTTTAATATAAGTCATTGAATATAGCAATAGAAGGATCCTAAGTGCGATTTATAATTTTTCTCGTTATTTTATATCATTATGTAAACTACAGGAGTATCCATAGGTGGATTTCAAGGCACAGGTTACGCCCATGAGAATATTAGGGAAGCCATAATTTTTCGTTAAAAATGGTACAATCAAACTAGAGAATAGTAAATTTTTTGGGAAAAAAGGCACATTTGGGAACAAGTTTGAAGAGGCACATTTGGGTATATTTGGTGGGAAGAATGGTAAATTGAGGGTTGCGCCCGTGGGAAATGTTCACTCTCTAGTAAGCTATATCTATTGAACTGGTGCAAATATTCTTACAATTTATTGAACACATTACACGATATGTACTTTAACCTGCGCTCATCTGGCGAGTGAGATCCTGATTCGATCCAAACTCCGTCCAAGAGGGCTTTGTAGTAGACGAACACCGTATATGTGGGTATTTTTGCGGTTCTCTCGTTTCCTTCCACTTTCACCATTCCATTATCATCCATCTCATTATCTTCTTCTTCCTTAGCCTCGGTGCACAATCGTAAGACGTTAAATTCCAAGGAAAAATTCCTCTAACCATTCGTTTAAAAATGTCAAAGAAACGTCGCGGAAATATGGATGCTTTATTGAAAACTGGCATTCAACAATAGGGATATCACTCTTACGGTAGTAGGTTATTGTGTTCTATGACAAGAAAAAAAATCTTAGCAAACCTAAACAGATGAAATCAAGATATTAGAAACATTGGATAGTAATCGGCAGTAGATCCTTACAACTTCTTCGTTCCTTTATTTCAGAAATGAAGTCAGAAGTAGCTAACGCGCTTGTTCCTGTGTTCAGTCTTAGCTAGGAGTGCTTGCTTCTTATGATATGAGTAATGGTTCTAATCCCACCTAAAACAATAATCCCGTCTCATATAGAGTTGAAACGTTAATTTCCAATCAATCGATTAATACTTTAAGTTGCTCAGTTTAACAGTTGTATTATCATATACTGGAAGAGAAACATTTGAGGTTAGGATTTTTAAGTGTAATATTGCAGATCGTTAATATCCTGCTGAAATGTAGTAATAGTTGTCTTAAGGATAAGAGAAGGGACACATCCCGCCTTTTCACTTTATGCAGATTATTGAAAATAAAAATTAATCAACAGAAAGAAATATTTGAGCACATGGTTATTTAATATGAGATATTGATCTACAGCTTAACGTGGGATCCGAACTGCATGAGTTCCTACAAAAAACTGAATCCGTGTCCCCTGTTCCGAAAGCAAGTACGCTAACTATATAGCTACTACGACACGATGGAGTTTATTTTAGATCGAGCATATATATACAGATCGAAAGAAGATTGATTGTAGGTATTCTGACAGGATTACCGGTTCACGAATTTATTGACGGATCTTTTTTTCATGAGTCCTTTCATTCCCTAAACCAATGGTTCCTAACTTTCTCGACTGGCAACATATTTTGCTGAATGACCACGACATTACGACACGCTTGATTGATTTTTTTTTTTATCACGATAAGTTTGTATAAAGTAGTAAACTCTATGTTGTATTGAGGATTATTGCTGCCTCTAGAGGCGTTGACTGATTCAGTCTGTTTCAAAATTAATTTTAACTAATTATTAAATATTCAATGATTTTTAAATTCTAAAATTTCGCGACATACCTATGACACTGCAAGGCATACTAGTGTGTCGTGATACATCAGTTGGGAACGACCGCATTAAACTATAGATTCAGTACGTTCACAAAGTTAAAAAAAACTTGAGGAGGTAATTATTATTTTAACTTTCTTCTTTGTAATTTATACTGCGCATTTAAGGATCTTAATTTTAAAATTACACTTTTAGTGTAACACATTTTTTTATAGAAAATCTTATTGTTCCAAGTTTAAATGGAGTGATTTAATTTAGTATGTGATTCGTAAACAAATTATCACTTACTTAAATGCTTCACTAAAGAATTTTGTTTTGATTTTTTATTTGTATTTTTCTTACAATGTGTAGTGGCTGTTGTATTAATACAATATTATTTTATTTTATATAATTAATTGCACATATTGTTTGTAAATAGAAATGAAAGCAGAGATAAAATGATTTTACTATATTCTTCATTGATTCATATTCCTCATGAATAAGGAACACGAAAACGGAGGTATTAGATTAGAAGCTGTCACAATTATCCATATTTTTATCTTTAAGTTTACGCCTTTTTTTATTAGCAGTGGTGCGCACCTGCACTTTCAAGTTCACATCATGGTAATCACATTACCATTTAACTCTAAAAGTATGGCCAAGTTAAAAGTGTGGTAAACATAGAAGACTAAAAAGATTAGCAGGAAATATTTTATAAATATTCGTGTAGTAAGCATCTGCATGATTATTACATATTTTTATCTCAATAATGGGTAATAGTACAGTTTCCGGGGATAGGATATTTCCAGCGATTGCATATATCAACTCGGCTTGACGAAAGAAAGTGATCGGTACCGAAATTGTCACTTCCGGTCAAAACCTTCCGGTACACGATCCCTAATACAGTTTCCGGGGGTGAGATATTCCAGAGATTGGACGCATGCAACAAATATATCAATCAACTAATGTTGGGAAAAGAAGGCGAGGGGTATCGGAACTGGTAACTTCCGATTAACCATTTATTGTACACAGTATCTAACATAGTTTCCGGTACTGATCGCTTTCTGTCGCCAAGACAAGTTGATATATATATATATATATATATATATATATATATATATATATATATATATATATGTAGCATGTATGCAATCGATGGAAATACCTCAACGCGGAAATTGTATTAGGTACCGTGTATCGGAAATGGTTGACTGGAAGGTAAGCAGAAGTAAGCGCTCTACCACTGAGCCACCGTGTTTTCTTGTGTATGTGTGCGTGTTCCGAAATCTTGTTCTTAAGCCGTGGAATTCTTCACAAAACTTGTTCGCGAACCGAAGAATTCGAAAACCGCTGTAATAGGAAAAAAGAAGAAAAAAAACATTTTTTAAACTTCATTTCATTTTTTAAACTTACTTATTTACATGAAAATATTATGTACAAAAGCAGCACATAGTGGATTTACAATATATAGTTGCCTTTTCCGGCCATCCATTTTGACAGAAAGTTTAAGTTTGGGAGATCACTTTTAGGAGTGCGTTCAATCTCCATTCAAATCAGATGGTGCTTAAGGAAAATTTGATGGATTTTATGAAGGTCAAAAAGAATAGCTGTAACAAACCGTATCAGCTGGTTAAAACAACCTAAAACTGTTATTTCTGATTTTTTTAAAAAACCTATACTAATTTAAAAATGCTCATTATAGGAAATTAAGGGTAAAGTTAACACCAATGTTAATTTATCGGACAAGTCGGATAGAAACCTAAGAAAGCATTGAACACAGTACAAAAATTACTAGAAGACCGTACATAAGTGAATGGGAATGCCTCCTTACGTGTTTATATACATATATATCAGGAGTGCAAATAACCACTCGCCCAACACGAGTGGTTCATCGGTGCGGGTGAGTTTTTAAACAGTAAAGACTATAGAAATCACGATTGAGATATGGGATGTGGGCTAGTAAACTTTTGTTGCTTATTTGCATTCCTGATATATATTAGGGATATATATAAAGTTAGATTACCAGAGCATCCAGGAAATACAAAGAATTAAAGTGATGTATGATCCTTATTATAAGAATAACGATGAAATCAGTGAAGTTTTAATCAAAACAAAGGACAATTTTAAAAGACGAATTTTAGAAGTTCGGGAAGTAAGGAAGGTTAAATCTCTGTTAAATTTGAGTGTCGGGCAGTTACATGAACTGTAGAATAGCATAAAAAAAGGACAGTGATATCACCATCAGTTAGAGACGGCTCACATCTCATGATAACTACGCATGAAATTGCTGAAGAGGCATAGACACTTGAATAGAAGTTTTTGACAACTTCATGGATGTTCTGCGGAACTTCTATCTTGACTCTTTTTATTACTGTAACCACCAGTTTTATCCCTCACTTGATATACTTGGAAAAATCTGACCACGTCCTAGTGTTGAAATATATGTGATCAGAGCTTCAATTTTAACTCACGATCATCATAATAGGTATTCTGCCATAATTGGTAGGTCACGTGACGCAACTGAGAAGCTTCCATGCTTCAGCTTACCTCTTTATCTTCATGTACGATTTCTCTGTTTTGATATATTCCATCAATTGTACCCGCCTTCGCTCTCTCTTTCCTGCCACCATATCCTCTAGCACGTTCCTCATGATACAGTTTCTTCTTAGCCAATGTCCACTTTCTCTTTCTCTTCTCAATAATATCTAAAAGTGTTTTTTTTCTCCCCCACAATTTCTAACATCTTCTCATTCGTTTTCCGCTCATCCCAGCTGATTCTCTCCATTCTTCTTCACGCTCACATTTCGAAAGCTTCCAGACATTTTTCATTATTTTTGCCTAATGTCCATGTTTCTGACCCATACAGTACAATACTCCACACAAAGCATTTTATGAGTTTTTTTCTCAACTCTTTATTCAAAGTTCCACAAAACATAATTCGCTTCCTCCTAAAGGCTTCTCTCGTAATTTTTATCTTTACTTTTATTTCACGTTCGCACTTCATATCACTAAAAATACTAACCAGGTATCAAAAAATATTCACTTGTTCTATTTTCTTCCCTCTTACTTCTATATTTGACACCGACCGCTTCTTTCCAATCACTATGGCTTTTGTCTTTCTAACATTTATTTTTATCCCATATTCTTCAGGGCCCTTTCTCAAGTTTTCTAACATCTTATTGATTTTCTTTTCAAATTCTGCAAACGCCATAACATCTGCAAACGATATACACCTAACCATTCTTTCTCCTACCAAAATGCAGTCTTCATTAAGTAGGCTCTTTTTCACTATCTCTTCTAGATAGACATTAAATAATGTCTGAGAGAGAGCATCCCAGTCGAATTCCTCTTCCAATTGCACTCTTCTCTGTCATTTCCGCCCCTATTCCAACACTTACTTGTTGGTTCGTATATAAGTTTCTTATGAGTATTTGATCTTTCTATTCCAACCCAGCCTTCTTTATAACTCCCAACAGCAATTCCCAATTTACGCAGGCAAAAGCCTTTTCTAGATCAATAAGTAACACACACACACACACATACACACCTCTTTCTATTTTTCTATAATCTTTTCACCGACCATCCTTAATAATCAAATTGTATCTCTTCTGTCGTTACTTCTCCTAAACCCGAACTGTTCCTTCTCAACTATTTGTTCTTTCATACAACCTTCTGTATATCAAAACAAAATTTTTGCTGCATGGGATATGAAACTAAGAGTTCTGTAATGCTCACATCTCTCTTGGTTCGAGTTTTTAGCCATTGGTATCATGATCATCTTCAGAGAGTCTTCTATCACTCTCCTGTTCCATATATTTCATTGCAGAGTCGGAATAATCATTTTTCTCCCTTGTCTTCCATATTTTTAATAAATTAGATTGGTATATTATCTATTCCGGTTGCCGTTCTATTTCTAATCTCGGAAATAGCTTTTTCAAACTCATCCAGAAGAATACTAAATCGCGGTAACTTACTGCTTCTTCTGCAGCCTGCTGTATGCAAATTTTAATGTTCTCCTACCGTCTGTTACTATTTGCACCTATCGTTTCCTCATTTAGTATTTCTTTTTTTCTTTTTCTTTTTTCAAATTTTTCAACGAAAAGACTTCTTACTTTCTCGTTTTTCAACTTTTTAATATTGAACATCTTGTTGCCTACTTTTCTTCTGCTTACATTCGTCAGTTGAATTTCCATTTCGGCCACCACAACTTATGATCACAGAAAATTTCGGCACAGGAAAGGGCCTTCGCGCTCTTCAAGTTATTCCGATACCTGCCCTGAATCATAACATAGTATCTTTTTATATCTTCGGTCGTCTATTGAGTATTACCATGTATATCTTCTTCTCTTGTGCTGATTGAACCAAGTGTTCCCAATTAGTAGTGAATTCTGTCTACTAAATGGTGAATATGAATTTTACTTTGATGGTTGATGCCTTTAAGTTATTTTAAAATAGTATTGCATTCAATTTGTCATTATCTTCAAACTCACTGTCATAACTTTATAATTTTTAATATTATATTGAACTTTAAAATTTAAGGGACTCTAATTAAAGATATAAAAATGAAAATAAGATATTACCACAACAACATGTTTTCAGTTTCAAATCAAGAATGGTAATTATATATTACTTCCTTACTGCAATATTGAAGATAGAATTGACAAAGAAGGTAATAAATTACAAATTCTATGCTTCTTGTTTACCGTTTCGTCAGGCTTCTCTGAGTTCTCCTCATTGTCTTTCTCTTGGGAATGTTCCTTAACTTCAAAGGCAGTGTGACCAGCCTTACTTGTAAGCCTGATACCATGAAATGCTGTCCTTACATTGCCAATATCCAGTGGAAAATAATGTGATTTAAAGTTGAATGTTGCAGCATCCGTATGCATAAATCCAGGTGGTTGATAGTCGTATGGTGTAACTACAAATAAAGACACATCTTAATAAATAAATAAATGTAATTTAAATAGTTTATGTTAACTACAAATAAAGACAGATCTTAATAAATAAAAAAAATGTAATTTAAATAGTTTATATTATATACACATCATAAAAAAATGATACTTAATAATAAACTTATACAGTTACCAGATTAATGGAAATACTTGTAGTTTGCAACACATATGCCCAAATTATTTGTTTCTTTAAGTTTATTGTCCTTTTTTCTTAGCACAGAGGCTATATAAAATCTGCTCCTGTAGTTTAATGTAGAATGCGAATCGTCGTAATACATTCAAATTTTTCAAGATTCTTCCACCGGGAATCGAATCCGGGAATCCGTGTACTAAAGATACACGCTTTAGCAACTAGACCAGCAGGGAGCTTGCAACACGTCAATTGTGTGAGAGGCTAACACTAAGGATGTAAAGATCGCAGGCTTTTGGAACAATCACAGTCCAACGCAAGTTCATAACTTGAACATCCGCGCACGGCTTGCAATTTCTAAACCGTTGCTTACCGCCAACAATGCTACAGCATGTAGAAAAATGGTGCCGAGAACACGTAAAGTTGACTGCAGATGATTGGAAACACGTAATATGTGTAAAGACTCGTATTTCATATTATTTCCAACAACAGGTCGAGTTTATGATTGGTACACGCCAAATGAAGCTTAGCGCTGAAATTTCTTCTCCCTACCACGAAACATGGGGCGATCCTATGATGAACAAGTGATGTGAGCTGTAATTCCCTGATATTTTGTGGGTCTTGAGATTGCGCTCACAGAACCCATTATTGCCAGTGATTATGTAAAAATTTTGGTGACTATATGTATCCTATGTTTTTGACTAACGACTCATTTTTAAAGATGACAATGAACAAATTTATATTGCTGGACTTACGAGGCATGGTTTCATGAAAATCAGGATGAATTATATTTTTCCTGGTCCTTCCAATCCCCAGATCTCAACATTACAGAACACTTGTGGTCAGTTCTGAAGCTCATACTACGCAGCAGATATCTTTCTCCATCCTGGTTGACAAAATTGATTGCTACAGTGGATGGAAGATGGTACAACATTTTACTGGAAACCATTCCTGACTTATATGCCTCCATTCCACGGCGAATCAGCTGAACAATGATCCTATGCCGTATTAATCAGCCAAGTTACATTTTCTTCAGCTATTTTTAGTAGTGTAGGAATGAGCATCTACACATTTTCTTCGATCATGTAACAGCCTTGTTTGTCACTCCTTTTTTGGCCCATATCATGCCATCAGGTAGCTAAATCGCTGTTTCTTCGGCGTTTTAAGGCAGAATATGAGCCATTTTTGTAGGTACAAATGCCTGGTGTGGATTTTTTTAACAGCGGGCACTGTTTAGAGTAAAATGTCCGCTTTCTTGGATTTGATGGGAAGTTCTGAGCTCATAATTTCCTGGAAAACCTCACTCACTTCCTGGAATGTTGTCTGAAACCGGAAATAGACCTACACCCTGTAGCAGTAAGACACACGTGCTAGTTACCAAACTAGCGAAGTGATACGTGTAAGATCAGACTGTGTGGTAGCTATTTTATTACAATCCCCTTGTAGCCCAAAATTTTACCACGGGCCTAAAGAGGCACTAGCTCGGAAATGATGCACGCTATCACAAACAAAACCTCAAAAATGATTCCACAGGGGCCAAAATTTATCACACAACAACTCTAATCCTCTCAAATTTGCACGGAACCAAATACTGCCCATATCTTGAGAACTGAGCGAGATATCAAAAATTAACTTCATAAAGTGATGTTTTGGGACCAGAATCTATCACGATACTTAAATGTACCAAGCCTCAACTCTCTACAACTTTGACCCTACCCGAATCCCCAAACTTCTCACAAATAGAGAACATCCTGCTGTGCTCTGGCTCGATTATGCCATGACTCTCAGAAGGCCTTCTGTACTTCAACTTGGATGAACTGTACACTGGGAGAAATTTTAAAAGTCAAAATCTTTAACAAGAATGAACTACTACTAGCAACACTGTTCTCAGGTCATGTTTATTTTTCTTCTCATTTTTAGCAGCAGTCCAACAGTAAAACTCAGACAGAAGGGCAAGAGAGGAAACAGACAACACCACCAAAGATTAATTCAATATACAAATAGACAAGCCAAACGATATAAAACAGAGATAAGATCCACGTACGTACTGAAGCACTTTTGAGTCTACATCAGTACCAAGGGGGTCCTCCAGCACATTGTATAGTATCATGAACAACTCGTAAACTCACCAAAGATGCTTCATGCATATTTTCCACTAGTGTGTCTTTGTTAACTGAGACACCCTTTTCAACGGAAGCATTTCCATGGGAAAGGACAAGTAACATTTTAATTGTCCCGCAAATCAACGAATTCACAATTATCAAGTAGACTACAATAAAAGACATCTAACCTATCTGTGTATACATTAAATGATTCGAATTCCTTCTTCTCTTTTATTACTGAAACGCATAATTTAGAAAATTGATGTTTTGCTTTTTCAGCTTTAGCAGCTACAACTATATTCTTGTTACATAGTTCCTCAAGAACATTATACATCTTCCCTTTGCTTACACTTTGTTAGTATATTTTTTATTTGGAATATAACAACAGATTTCGCACTATTTTGTGTTTTAATGGGTATGTTTCAATAATTTTTGAAGTTGTGCCTGTCAGAAAGTTTCTACACTCAAGCAAAAACTCCAGTTTATAACGCTCATTTAACTTTACTCTATTCTAAAAATTTCTTTCCACTAAAACCAACGTCGACCTCGGAACAAACAACAAATTGATCCACATCATTCACATCCACTCGAAGCAATTTCAAAACTTTCTGCTTTCTGTAAAATCTTTTTCTTAACAAGCCTATTCATGATTCTTCGGATTAATTCATCACACTCGGATCCTAAAACTGGTGTTAAAGGTTGATCTGATAGGAATTTTCTCAAAAGAATTCTAGATCTTCTGCAAAGTAAACAAAGAATGCTAACTTAGCTAGGGTTAAGGGGTTCATCGATTGTCTTTTTAAGGAGATTCCTTTTGTACTGTTGCATGTATTTCCTAATTTCAGGAAACAAATCTATTGCACACTTTGCAACAATGGCATTTTCAGTCCATGTAATCTGATAGAACTTCTTAGGAAAAATATGGTTTCCAGGACATGACGAAAAATCTGCTCGACGTGTAAGACTGTCTTTGAAGAGTTTGTACAAATCTTTCAGAAGCCCATTTAAATTTCACTTAATCTGTTGATGACCAGTATGCAATGTTCCATGAATGATATGACGTCCACAAGATTCTAAGTTCAATGGTTCGTCTCGATTCGCATCATTGTCTCACACTGTTCGTCTTCTTTCAGCTCACAAACTAGATCCGCTAAAAATTTAAAAAATTCACATTGGGACCGTTCATTGATATCTGAATGATTTTTCATAATGGCAACCCACACAAAACCTCTTTAAATTTCGTGAGTAAATCTCTTGCTGTTGAGTGTCCAAGAAATACTGAATTAATGTATCTGGTTGATACTTGTTTCAAATTTTCATCCCAAAACCTATCAAATCCATCTGCTTTCCCAAAACCTATCATCAGTACACAAAATTCCCTGACACTTCCGGGTTTTCCAGGTCGCTGGCAACCCTATATATTATCCACATGTATCTGAAAAGAACTTATGCGAGACGTGACAGCTAAATGTATATGAAAATTGGTACCCCGACTAATTGTGGATCACTAATCATTGTGGTGATAGTCACTCGGTGCGGAAATGCCTTGTTTACCCGCTACGTATAATACATATACAAGCAGTGACCAGATGAGGCTGTGCCGAGTTATACCCCAAAAACGCCGGAAAAACACAGAAAATGAAAAATGTATACAGGTAACCTGATACCTACCAGAGGGGGACACGCGACCAAGAATACGGCAGTAGTATCACGCAAGCAGTGTTGCCATCTCAACACAAACTTATAGCTTTTCAAATAGAAATACAGCATGCACAGCATCCAGAGACTAACGGGCTTGATACGTCATGTTGAGTGTATAGCTAGAGCGAGAAATGTACGTATTTTGCCATACTATCTGTGGCTTTTCTGCTGTATGTATTGATGTATTATATTAAAATATTTTGTACCTGTATCTTACTGGTAAGCTGAATGCAGTTGTCCTGGTAACCTGGGAACTGTTTTATCTTCATCGTTGTCTCACATGCTAACAATACGTTTCCTATACTCTCGACACACCTATCACAGTTCATTGATCTTTGCGAATCGAGACGTAGTTTCTTATCACAGATTTGTTACCTTTCGTGTCACAGCTTTTCTGCTCTCTTTTCAGGCGCTTCGCCTTCTTTTCTGTTGTTTCGAACTCATGCAGGATTTTATACAGTGTTGGAATCCCAAGACAGTTTGTTTTATAGCTCTCGGGAAAGATTCAAGACGCCATTGGAGTTGCTACGCTACAGGAGGATTTGTTGTTTCACATTTCCGTATAATGTCTCATGGAACTTCTTTTTTCTACGGCAACTCTACCATGTGCCCTTTAGGGTGAATCCTGTAACACGTCCGTTGATCACTGGATGCCGTGCATACTGTAGTTTACTCTCTACTGTACATTTGGTCCTTCTGCAGGCTTCTTCTTGTTGTACATTGTTCATTTCTCCGTACAAACCCCATAATTTCTCAATTTTAGAGCTTCCTATCTCCTTTATTTGGCAAACAATGATAACCTACCATTTGCTTATTTTCTTTAACGTTTTATGTCAATAGTTTTAATGCCATAACATGGCATACGTTCTATCTGAAAAACTATAAATTAGTATTGAGATCACAACACTGTTTGTGACACTACTGCCGTGTTCTTGGTCACGCGTCCTGCTCCCGTAGGTATCAGCTTACTTGCATACATTCTTCATTTCCTATCTTTTTCTGGTGTTTTTGGGGTATAACTCGGCACAGCCTCACCCGGTCACCGCTTGGTATATACATTAAACAAGGCATTTCCGCATCGAGTGACTATCACCACGATGATTAGTGATCCATAATTAGTCAGAGTACCAATTTTCATAAATAACTTGCTGTCACGGTTCGCATACGTCCCTTGTGAGTAATATATAAAAGTAACCAAGATAGCTCTGTCGCTTTTTCACCCACCACCTTCGAACACCGATATATCACCTAAGACGTACCTGGAAGATCAAAAATTGTCCCCACCAGCATCGACGACCTTCTGTCAACATTCTGGAAGGCCATGGTTTTCATCCCGGTAGAACTTGGGGGGCCGTGAAGCGAACAAGGTATCAAGTGCATTTTGCACCTCTACTAGGGATTTGAACTGGTTTCCTCTAAGGTAATTGTCCATGGAGTATGGCGAATGCAATAGTGTTTTCCATCCAAGGCACAGAATAATGTTCCGGGTCATCCTAGCCAATTGGGGCTTAGTGTTGTCCTGTAACAGGAGGACCCCTTTGCGATTCACAAGTGCTGGCTTTCGAGTTTTGAGTTTTCCTTGAACACGGCTCAACTGATGACAGTATACAGTTGCATTGATGCTCTGACCAGCTGGTACCAGTTCCCGATGCAGAATACCGCGAGCAGTCCACCAAACACATAGGAGAACCTTCTTCTGATGCAGTGCTGGTTTCGTCTGTTTTAGAACCGGTTGATGGAATAATAACCAATGATGAAGGAGCTTCGTACAGAACCCACTTCTTATCACACTCGTCAACAACCTGTCCAGAAATGACTCCTTCCTCAGACGAGACAGTAAAGAAACACAGGTGTCTGCTCACGTTGCCTCCTGGCCCGGAGTCAAATCATGTGGGGCCAGGGTTGGCTGGTTTAAATGAAGGTAGTTTAACCATGGTTTAAACCTTGGTTTAAACCAGCTGTTTTTTTAAAAACAAAAACAACTGGTTTCAACCAAAAAACAAAAGATGTTCGTAAAAGTGTAAATGTTCTTAAAATCTTGATGAACACACATTTGTGGATCATCACGTTTCACTCCCGTATATTATTCTCATTACTCAAAGAGATTATACTACAAAAACAACTTTTTTCCATTTCATGAATGTTTCTTTTGTGATTTTTAAAAATAGTTTATTATTATTGTTTTGCAATTGCAATCAAAGAAAAATTTTAAATATTGTTTCGTTTTAATAATGTATACTATTGATAAAATACATCGACATGCCGTACTTTTCTTTGGGAGGTCATATAAACCCCACGAGAGGCATTTATTGAATCTTTGGTATCTATTTATGTATAAATGGGCCAGAGCCAAAGTGGACTCAAATAATTCGTATCTTTATTCACTTTTCTTACTGATATGCAAATTAAGTCGTTGTATTTAGTTAACTTGGACAAATAAACGTCTTAGTGTACTAACTTGGACTAAATTAGTTCTTCTGTACTCTGCAGTATTTTGAAGTTGTCCATATGTAATTCTGTATAATGATTTCACTTGGACAACTGTTTATCTTTTTGTCCTGAAATGACTCTTGACAATTATATTAACAAGTATGTAAAGATCAGTAGAAGTATTTTCATCAGGTCCTTCGTAAATGAGTTGGCAGGCGTACCGCATTTGTGGCCATATAGTCCCGGTTTCGAGTTCAAATGGAGGACAATTTCTCTCGGATGTAAGCCGAGAAGCGGTTTGGATTCAGCTTTAAGCTTATGTACTCCTTCTTGCATAACCCGGTTGTTGTATAATAACACCAAGGCGAAACAAACTTATTTCTGTCCAAATGTGGTATAAATACAGAGAGGAAATTATTTAAACAAAAAACTTGGTTTAAACCAAAAAAAAAAAAAAAAAAGATTTAAACAAAAAAAAAACAGTTTTTTGTTTTTTCAATAAAAACCATGGTTTTTGCCAACCCTGTGTGGGACCCAGTGACCCAACTTGTAGTGCTTTGCAAATTGATGGAGTGCTGCCAAATGGTTTCTTCACTTATACTGAATTTTAGTCCCAGTTCCTCATATGTCTGGTAACTGTTCGCCTCAATTGCTGCCTGAAGGTTTTCATTTTGTACATGTGCTTGTCTTCTGGCACATGGTGCGTCTTTGAGTGTTTCGTTACCGTCCAGAAACTTGTTAAACCACCGCTGCAGTGTCCGCGTAGTCACGACACCTTCACCAAGGTCCTGGCATATCTTCCGCCCCGCTGCAGCGGTTTTGACTCCTGTTTGAACTCGTACAACATATACTCTTTTATGACGCTCTGTGGAGGTCCCTTGTTCAGTCTGTCCTTACGCAAGTTTACGGTGTAACTGAATTGACACAACCAGGTAGTTTGTTGAATATACCCACACCAACAACTGACCTTCGCCTTATCTCCATTCGCATTTAACTCACGGTGTGTGGGTTGATTGAACACAGACCTCCATAAAAAGCGACAGAACTTTCTTGGTTGCCATTATACATCACGCCATTATCAGACAGGAACTCAAACTTTGATATGCATTTTGCTTGCAAGTTTTGAATAGTGGAAACAAGCTTTTAGGAAGAAGCTTCCATGGTCCAGTTACTATCCGACTTCAGTCACTATCCACACACTTGGGCATAATTCAGATAACCAATAACCCATTACGTGCTCAATCTCAAAATAGAAATCGATAACCACAAAGCAGGAAACATACTTGGGAGTGGCGAGATACAGTCTACGTATATAAGTAGTGCGAGAACAAATAAATGAACGTAATAAATATCAAAGAAACAGTGATTTAGCTACCTAGGTAGTCCGATATGAGCCAAATATGAAAAACATGGCTATTATATGGTCGACGAAGGTGCAAAGTCGTGTATAGTAGAATGCCTATTATTTTGATAACATTTGCATTGCATTTAATACATTTACACATACTATTGACAAGTCCTATGTACTGGTCTCTGAATGATAATGTACGAAGTAGATGAATAATGAATGAATATGCTTGTATGTCAATTCGGGAAAAAGTAGGAGAGGAGAGAAGGTTCACTATGGAGTAAGTGCCTTAGTGGCTTATCTCATTATAATTTTGGTTTCTGTTGGTTCCTCTACAGTTTATTTGAGTACTAAATAAAATACTGCATTTCAAGTACGGAATAAAATAGATAACGCAAACTTACAGCTACGAACGATTAAGAGTTTTATTAAAAGTAATTATTACGTTCATTTAATTGATTTTTACGCGATAGGCTTTTTTTTTTGGGGAAAAAACGAGAATTTTGGAAATTTTGGCTTTTTTCATTTTCATGATTTTTCTAAATAGCTTTCTTATAGTATATTCTATAGTTAGATAAGAATTCCATAACCTAAATGCTATATTTCGCTCTAAAATTCAACATCAAGATGGATGGAGCACATGTTTTACGAATTAAAGCTAACATGAAGAATGTAGTATTAGAGGGCAATTTTAGAGGCTGTTTAAATTTATTTTAACTTTTGAGTTATCGACATTTTTTTCTTCTAGGGATCATTTCAGTTTGTCATCTGTGTTTCATTTCTAAGAGCTTAGTACTCTAGTTTCTAGCGCAAAAGTTAAACTTACGTTTTTCTATATATCGGTCAAAGCGTACGTTATTCAATATATCCGTCTAACCGTACTTCCACATTTCTGTTATACTGTACCTGTGCAACGATTTAGCAATAATTTTCCGGATACAACCTTGAATACTAATTTATACAAATAATCAGTAGCGGATTTAGAAACGTACTTTGGGACGGGTTTCTCTGATTGTTTCGTTTTCTAAAATGTCCTAATTTTATTTGGGAGGAGCTTGAAGTTTATGAGTACAGGCATAACTAATACTGTATTTCGTTTCGTTTATATATTTAGAGATAATCTTCCGGATACAACCTTGAAGATCATTTTATACTGAGAATCAGTGGCGGATTTAGAAAAGTATTTTGGGAGGGTTTTTTTCCCTTACTAATGTTTAGTTTTTCTAAACATTCGTAATTTTTATTTGACGGGAGTTTATGAGTAAAGGCATGACTAATAGATATTTCGTTTGTTTTAGACATTCCGTAATTTTGGGGAACAGGCTTCAGTCCGAAAGACCGTCCCCCTAACCTTCGCAAAACCGTCAATGCTGGTAATTAGTAATAATAACGATTTAAAATCAATAAGAAATGAAGTCGGCCAACTCACAGTACACGCACTATTTCTACTTCATAGATGAAATGAAGAAAAGTTTTGTCAGAATGGTCGAATGCTGGGTTGAATCCCGGAATTCCCGATAGAAGCGCAAAAGCTTCACTCAGTCATGTTTGTTGTGCAGTTGTATTTATCTTAACTTAAATATATTCCGTAATTTTTTTATTTTTTTTTATTTTGGTGGTGGTAGGGTGGGGAGAGTTCCATAATGATATGAAGGGTGTGAGCCAAGAACATGGTAACTAACAAATTTTCAATTGCTGAGTTATGCAGCACTAGATAGACAGCAACGCATACCGCTTCGTTTAATCCTTCATGTATAGTCTTTTGTGAAAAATCAGCTTTCCGACTTTCAAAATGGATTGTGCAGCAGCAAATTTCTAATTTCTTAAAATAGTAAAATTGTGGGTTACCATGTTCTTACCTCACACCCTTCATATGTTGAATCCCTCTTGTTAAAAATATAGAAAACTTGAGGACTGAGTAAACTGTGATGGTGCTTATATAAACTGTAGAATTTCAAGAATATACAAAACCAAAAGCTCTAGATGTGCAGCCTTTAAGTGTATCATATAAATCTAAGTATTCTTCTTATGTTTTATTTTAATTTTATTTTGTTCCAAAAAGAGGGTATGGAATATTTTGAAGTAAAAATACTACATAAAATTTTGCTACTTATTTGAGTATTTTTTAAAGAAGTATTTACTTTTAGGGTTGGCTGGTTTACACCAGCTGTTTTTTCCTTTTTTTTAAATAAACAACTGGTTTAAACCAAAAAAATAAAAATAAAAAGAACGAAAAATGCGAATCGTTGTGAACTTTATGGTGACGTTTCCACACATCAAACCATCTGCATTAGTTTTATTTCCTTTTCACCTATTAATCAAGGTGTCCCATGTTCAATTCTCGGTCGAACAACAACCCTTCTTTCATGCGTAAACAAAGTAGCGGTTCGGATGTAACTTTAAGCGAAAGTCTTCTCCTTGATAACCTCGGTATTACGTAAGGATGTTAAGCCTAAACATACGAAACGAAACTAAATTGTATATTTCTGCATGCCTGTTGTTTTATAAAGAAGCCAAGATTGCTTAAATATATTGATATAAATTGGCAAAATTTATCGATTGCCTACGTAGCTTCCAACATTAGCTTGGATTGCAGTTTCAATGATATGTACGTACTAAATTTGTAATTTAATACCTCAGTTTTAGCGTACTGATTATGATACGTTGACCTTTAAATTTTACATGCAAAGCAACAACAGGATTTTTCCGTTATTGTTTTACGTTTAGAGTAATGACGGGATTTTCCCGATGGCTAGGGCGGGAGTTTCTCAATTTAATAAATTTACTGACCGGACTTCTTTAAGCTTATGTGACCTCTTCCAGCATAACCCCGTTGTTGCATAATAACACCAAGGCGAAACAAACTTATTTCTGTCAATATCTAATATACATACATAAAGCAAAATATCTAAACCCAAAAAACCTAATTTAAACTCCCCCGAAAAACCGGGTTTTTGGCATTTTCAAAAACAACCATGGTTCTTGCCAACCATGCTTACTTTGTATGTAAGAAGTTAAAAAAAATCTTATTATATACATTGGTTAATCCTTTGGAATTCATAATGTAAATATGTTGAGAAGTAAAACTGTTTGAAATATCTTTTCGAAATTCATGGTTTATTTTCAAGGTTTTATATTATTATCAGCATCAACCACTAATTAAATGACTTTTTGTGTTATAGAGAAGCGAAACAAAATCTGGTTTATCAATTTAAAGCAGAATTTTCAAAAAAGCCCAAAATTTCCCAAACAAAAAAACGAAGCAGAAAAAACCTGAGTTTTTTTCAAAAAAAGCCGGTTTTTTTCCGAGCCCTTGCATCTCTAGTTTTGAAACCAATAATTCTCGTTCCATATTAACTGCGTGTTTATTCAAAAAATGAACTTATAAAACTGCACTATATCTTTTTTTAAATGCATATAATGTCTCTTGCTATTAAAACTACTTTATGGAACAAAAATTCAAATTGTAAAGAAGAAACAGACTGTGATTTCTAGATAATACTTTTAAGGTTTGTTTTGTAATAAATTACTTTTTGAAAACAATATCTTATAATTATATTTAATATTGTCCCTAGATACTCCCTTGGTACATATGGGCGTATATCAAAGGGCAAAATGACTTCTCGACAATTGCTGAATATAGTTGGTAGTGCAATTTAACACACGGGATTTGATTTTCCCCCACAAATTTATATTATGAAATTCCTGTTATATACAATATAACATAAAGTCACTGGAGTATGGTCCTAAGATTAAAACAAAGCTCACTAAGTTGTTTGGATAAAATACGTGTCCCTAGTCCCAGGTAGCCAAAGGAGGAATTCCCACAAAACTCTAGGCTTGGGTTAGGTTAGATCTCTCAGAACTCCAAGCAAGCTAAGAGAGGGGATCTGACCAGCCGAAACTGATATCGATTGAGACGTTACATGCTGTTTTATACTCTCTTCTTGGCAGCGGTGGCGCTGGTGTTCCTGTTCTGCCACACATGACCAGATCTGACGAGGATGCCTATAAAACACGTGTAGGATTTCCAGTATTCTTATTTATGTAATCTCTTTGTAACTTTTATTGTGTAAAGGAGAAATATCCGGCTATCAGTAACATATTTTTCCTTTAGTCTTGCACAAATATACCAATTTCTATAAAGAAAAATATAGGAGATGTGCCTGGGTTGAACAATTTTTCATACTGTATGGATATAGAAATTTATTGCTAATGCGTAATTAAGAATAGAGTGAGAAAGTTTGAAAACAAAGCTCTGAGAAAAAAATATGCACGATAAAATATAAACAATGATACGGAAAATAAAATACAAATACGATAAAAACAGACGGGTAAATTTAGGAAGTTATAAAATAAAATGCGGAAGTTAATTATAACTGCAACCTGCATATCATACGAATGAGCTCGAGACTCTAAAATGGGTAGGACACGTTCTTGCATAAACATTACGCGTAAGGTGCACGGAATCGAGTTGACAGGGCTTCATATTACAAAGGAAATGAATTCTAGAATATTTCTAAAATAAACAAATCTTTCCAGAAATCTATAGTTAGACTTACAGTTGTAAAGGTTTATTGTCATTCACAAAACATTTTGTTATTCTGTTGAAAATTGAACTTAGTACAAAAATCAGAAAGCTAGCAGGATGACTGATCGGAATAGGACTTGAAACCAGACTTTCTGGTAGACTTCTAAGTTAATTTTGACTTTATTTTTATAACGTAAAGACTACATTCAATGGTTCAACTAATCAAGCTACTCTGCAAAGTCAAATAGGCGATACATATAATTGTGTGAGGGTTGCTGGGTAAGTTTCTGCAATCAATATGAAAAAAAGACATGTGAAATTCTGGAAATGGATATTATTTTTCAAAGTATTCACATTCAAGATTGATACACTTTTGCATATGTTGAAACCAATTTTGAAAACATTTTTTCTACTCTGAGGCTGCTACCTCAAAACCACTGTTCGGAGCGTCAACAGTTACTCTAGGTAACACAAATTGCTCACCACATATCTTTTTTTCATGTGTGGGAAGATATAGAAGTCATTAGTAATAAATCAGGTGAGTACGGACAATGAATAAATTAATTCGACACTTTTACTGGACAAAAATCTACAGTTTGGTGTGCTAGCCGGGAACTGGCATTGACGTAATCAAAAATGATGCTATAATTTGGGTTCGTTTCCCGCAATTCATTGATTACCTCTGCCAAATAAACTGCTGTATACCACTCAGCATTTACTTCGATATTCTAAAGCTATGGTTACCACGTATCCAGTATAACCGAAGAAACAAGCAATCATTTGCTTGGCAGCACTCCTGGAACGAACAACTTTGAAACACTCAGACAGTGGATTGCTGTTTAGTTTTGGGTTCGTATGAAGATCCAAGTTTCGTTCTTTGTAAAATGTATCATATCAAATTGAACTTACCTCGGTTGAATTTTTTTGAGTAATAGACTTGGATGGACGATCTCTACGAAATTCATAACTGAGAAATGTGCGACCAAGCTGAATCCGAAAAACCAACTGTACGCAGTCCTATTGGATGGTGTTCCATCCTCAAAAGCCAAATAAAATCATTCCATACTTTATTTTCGGGTTAAAGTACATTTAAAATCATAAAAACATCATTCCCGAGAGTGTTTACAAGAAATGTCCATTTCTCACACAAAACTACTACTTCAAATTGCTGTGAAAAATAAACAAATAGATTTTATAGGCTTCATTTCCACATCATTAAAACATATCGTCCCTGCCGTCTATTTGGTAGAATATAAAACTTCATAGTCAAGAAAGTTCCCAGATCTACTGCTACAGTCACTGAATTGTTAACATTGAAGTGATCAAATACATTTACATTTCTTAATTGAGGGATCATGCATTACGAAGGAACTAGGAATAAGAAGTAAAAGCCCAATATGTCAAACGAAAGAGCCACATTTTAGTGATGATCCTTCAAAAACATTTCTATTTTTTTAATCTTTAATTTTACCCGCAATGATTATTCTTTAGGAGGTTAACGAAAAGAAGCGATTGTGAAAGAACAGGCACAACGAGAATGTTGGAGGAAACAGAAGAACCCACGAAGACCCAGTTACTATGTTGTACACCACAAACTCATATTATCTGGGATCGACTCATCGACCCCTCACATCTTCATGAGCGCTCTATTACTGAGCTACCATGCCCAAAAATTCTTGAAATATTTGATAATGAAATAAAAAATTATTAAATATGTATTACTTGTTTCCTCTGCAGAATTTATGAGATTCAATCTAACTGGTTTGATTTACCGCTTTTCATTGGTGATGGATCCCTATGTTTCTCTATAATAATTCCTATTTATTACCTAGTAATCTAGAGACATTTTGCTTACCTTTATTATTTTTTATAGTATAAATAAAAATATAGAGATAGCCTTTGTCAGAAGTATCTTAAAATTTGCAGTTGATGTACATTCACTAACAGTATTTCTGCTAAATTACTTTATAAAATCTAATAATTATAGTTAAATTTTAAGGAAACAATTAATAAATATATTTAAGCCTTAATCAGCAAAGAAAAAGCTCAGCTAACCTTCATCATAGTACGTAAGCTTCAGGTTGATCTGTGTATCCTTTGGTAATGGAGGAAGAGACTGACAAGACATGATACATGATCGCAAGAGAGATAATGTCATATTTTTTATTTCCGTGGGTTCCAGTTCTTGTCCTTCCATTAGATTTCTATATAGAAGATAAAACAAAACAGTGCATTTAAACTCGATATTAATGCTTATTGGACTATGTATTATTTTACAAGAATTATACGCTATTGATAAATTAAATAAACTAAAATCAACGGAAAGAAACTTTAGTTGTTTATATAAAAAAAGCGAAAATCGTTACTTGGGTGGTGCATCAAAGTTTATTATTTTCTACTATATATTACGCAAACTTCACTCTTCACTTACGCATTTAGCCCTCAGGGTTACTTTCTGAATCACTTCTTACTTCATTCTTCTTCTTGGGATCGGTAAAAAGAATAATTTTAGCAGTTAAGGTCGAAATTTAGTACATAGTATGACTTCTATTTTCCTGAGAAATTGGAAAAAATGTACACCGCTAACGGTTAATGATAATAATACAATAATGGCAATACAACCATTGTGTTCTGAACATGGACAATGAATGGAATGTCCAAGCACAATAGCTAGGTTGTGGTACAAACCACATGCTCTGAGTGAAAGAGCACGGAAGAGTAAGGAAGTGTAAGGTGTTCTGGGAGCGTACTGTGTAGCGTAGTGGTTAACGCATCGGTACGGTAGCCAAAGATCCCGGATTCGAGTCCCGATCCAGTCATGCACTTTTACACTCTTTGTGCATTATTGACCTAAAATTAAATGTGAATAAATGTAGTTTAGTCAAGAATGGAACACCATAAATTACAGCAAACAATGAAATCTTATACCTACTGTCACTGCACCGAAATCCCCACAGCAATAAATTCAATATACTTCACTAAACATCCACCTAGTTCAATGTTAATAGATAAAGAAGCACTGTTTCAGAAAAGGAAGATGTGTACAGTTCTTCCAGTCTCTGTGTGCAGTTTTCCAATTCCTCAGAAAAGTAAAATCGGTCATACTATGTACTATATTCCACTTTATGTCCTAGTTATTCTTTTTACCGAATACAAGAGAAGAAAGAAAAATGAACCAAGAAGCGGGTCAAGAAATAATACTGAGGATAGCGCACGCACCTTTGGCACAGTAGGTCTGGGTTCGATTTCTAGCAGGAACTATGTTGTTCGGATTCCACGTTAAGCTGTAAGTCTATGTCTCATATAGCCTTGCTGATGAAAGGGACGCTAAACTCAAATCCAATCCAAACCAAATGTCTTTTAGACATTAATTTGGAACAAACACAAAAGTTTTCAGTCCTCTATTATTGAAAAGAACATATGTTAAATAACAAGAAGAACATATTACTAAAAGACAATTATTTCAAAATAAAATAACTCTAGTATTTTAGGTAAGCACTTTAGGCTTCAATAACATCACCTAGATGATTATGTATGCTAGCTACAAGATTCCAGCATATAGTTGAATGTTGTTGAAATTATTCCAGAGTTCCGTTACGATTGCCTGGATAATTTCTTCTTTGTGATCGTATCAGCGTTCCTCCTATTCCTAAACTTTAACGCCCGAAGATGTTCTATAGGGTTAAGATCTGGAGAGCGAAAAGACCATTCTATACATCCGGGTAATCTAACCATGCTTGAGTCTGACTTGAAGTAAGAACATTATTGTGGTCTTCTGGAAACTTTTTATGGAGAGATGTAAGCAGCGTATTCTCCAGAACTTGGATATAAGTTGTCCAAGAACAGAACATTTGTCCAAGAACAGGAACAATCTCAGCCAGCACTACAGCTGTTATATAACAGCAAAAATGAACTGAAACTCGTCTAGAATGTTCGGTGCAGTTGCCATATCGTGGAAGATATCATGTCCTGTATGGTCTCCGTAATATCATTCTCCTTTCGCTGATCGCAAAGGAGCCGCTTCTCATCGGACCAGATGATGACATTCTAATTGGTTTATGGAAACCCACATTCTTCTCAGCCCATTCTAGACGCCTATTCTTGTGATAACCTCAACAACAGTGAGTAAGAACAGTTCTCATTGCTGGAAGTGAATGATAGAGTCCAGCTAAATAAGACATCGTCTTACTGTCTCGTGTGAACATGGTAATTCAACTGCTTTATCTTTCAAGATAGATCGATGACGAAAAAGGTAGATCCTCACTTCTTCAAGCAGAGCTCCATCTTGGATCGATGATGTTACCCGCAGTCTTCCGCTCCTGGATTTTGACCTATTTCATTCTACGTCTCCCTTTCCGCATGATGACCCAACCACTTACCTACAGTTCTAGGTTCACAACCAAAATTTCGACCCATATGAGAAAATTTCTCACCATTAGCAATATGGCCTATAATCTGGCCTTTTAAGTAGCAGTGTAATCAAGAGAGCCTCTAGTTTGCTGACAAATTAAACTATAGCCGTAATACTCCATCGAATAATTGAATGTGAAGGCGTGTGTTTAAGACGTGAGTAAGATTTTGTATGGATTTGTTCATTGAATCATGTTTCACAATTATGGGTGCTATTAATTTTATTTTTGTTACGAGATAAGTTACTAATTACGTATACAAACAAATTACTCCATGATTATACTTTTTCTTTTTAGAAAAAATATGATAAGTGTGGATCTCTTTTCAGAACGTGATATGTGAGATTGTCTGTTGATTTAATGACCTTCCTATTACTAAACAACTACTTACTCTGTGAGTCATGCCGAACGCTGTAAGGCGAGCAAGGAAAGTGATATTATCCAAAGTGTTCTTTGAAATCAGTATCTTCTCTGTTTTAACCATAAAATAATACTTTAAAAGAATCTTTTAAAATTAAATTCCGCTATTAATTGTGAGATTGAAAACAAAATAAATTGATAATCAACTTAAAAATAATTGTTACCATGACAATTTTACAATAACAAAGTGGGAAAAGTCGAGGCTTACTCTTAGCTTTCTCTAGATTTCGTAAGATTGAGGGAGAGTAATTAATTTGACATTTCTGAAGAGTTGCAATTAATCTAAAAGTTTTGCACAAAGTAATTTCCATGTAAAGCCAACTCATAAATCTGGATGTAAGGGTTGACCGCTCGCTGAACCATTGTGACCTCCAGTTAAACCTTGGATTTTTAGCTTCCGCAAACAATACTTCGAGGTTCCTAATATAGACCCGAGAAATCATTAGATTCTAAAAATCACTAAATAGAATCAAATTCTTTCAAACTATTGATTGGGTAAATCGTTAAAAGCTACATTTTGAAAAAAGAACAATGTACAAATAATTAAATACATAATAGAACTAATTTGGGTTTTGAGACGGTGTTTTCACTGTTCAAGTCATTTTTAAGATTTTCAAAAAATTAGTATCATTGGTACTGTCTTGTATGTATCTAATATAAATAAAATTGTTTGTTTGTTTGTGAGTCTGTGTGTGTGCGGCCTGGGTCACGGGTACTTTGGTCCAGGCCTCAGACCAAGACGAAACTTTTTTTTTTTTTTTAATTTCGAACCAGGGGGTCTCAGGGGAGCGTTTAGCGGGACATGTAAAAATAGTAGAAAATTACCGATATTAGTGTCAAACTCATAGTTTTCGCGCCCGCTGAGATCAATGGTAAAACTCTGACAGCATTAACTTTCAAATTCACCCCATTCAGCTGCGGGCCGGTAGTCACCGAGAGGCAGATACCGAGACAAGAAAAAATAATCCAAAATGAGCAATATTAATATCAAATTCATACTTTTCGCGGTCGCTGAGATCAATGGTGAAACCCCGATCGCATTAACTTCCAAATTCACCCCATTCGGCTACGGGTCGGGGTCACCTGCGGGAAGGGTGGTTACCGAGACATGTACAAATAATCTAAAATGACCGATATTAGTTTCAAATCCATATTTTCATGGTCGCTGAGATGAATAATGAGACTTCCACAGGCATTGACTTCCAAATACAGCCCCCATGTGAAGAATGGGTATTTCAGCTAGTAAATTATAAAAAAAAACAGTTATATTTAATGTGTTGGACAAGACATAACACCAATATTTTCTCCTTATTAACAATCAAACTGTGAATTTTGTCTGTGAGATTTATCTTATGCTGAATGTAACTTCACACTAGTACCAATTAAACGCATTCCGACAATGAATGCTGAACACTGTCAAATTTCATTTCTCAGGAGTATTTTTTTTTTTTCATCTCCAGCCATTATTTTGTCAACAGTTTGCAAAACACTAACACCAAAATTTATGCATGCATTATCTTCAACTTACAACTGCAAGTTACATAGTTTTTAAACTTGGTAATTATTTAGATATAATATTATGTACACAATTACCTAATATTCTCTCCTAGCTTTTGCTCCAATGCTAATTGATGTTGGTTGTTGTCATAAAAATAATTGAATGTGTAACTTTCAAGAACATCATCCGGGTGTTCAGGATCAACATACAATCCCATTATGATTTGTTTCAGCTGAAAATTAAACGTAAAAGAAATCCATTAGCATACTGTGCAAAAAAAGAAACTCATTCACATAGAATCAATTAGTATACTACATAGAAACGAATTCATGTATTAAATAATCATAGTTACTCTTTAGATACATAGTTAAAAAGTATAAAATGTTACTGAAGCTAAATGTGTTGCTAAACTTATTATATATAAAAAAACACATTCCTTAAAACTTACTACTGTGACTGAGTTTGTACATAACTCTTCTCTCAATTTTACATTTAAAGGAAAAAGATCGCCTTATTTACGAAGCATAAAGAAGTCTTACCTTTATAATCAGACTTTGCTATACTTCATCAAATACACTAAGTTTTTCTTCTTTTTAATACTCTACATTCTTTGTGCAAGATCAAAGATCGAGAACTTGTTAACAAGACATAAAAAGTTTACTTGCTCTAGTCCTTTTTATGATACCTAATCAATAAACAGGATACTTACCAAAATTTGAAAAGTAAACTAGATTTATTCATAACATACATTTTAAATCTTGAAGGAACATAGGAATGAACTATTTGTTACTATCTTTTAAAGAAGTTGTTCTGCATATTAAATAGAATTCTGAGAATTAATAGACTTGAAGGACTCAAGGCAAGATAGTTTTATGCCACACTTTGTCCGAAAATGAATTAAGGGTTGATTAAGAGTCTCCATCTGCAATACTTTTAACTGTCGGTAAAATATTTCAATGAATTTTTAAGAGATATGAGCACTAGTGCTATAAATCTGTGTTTCTCCATAAATATGATCGTAAACATTTTAGTATGAGCAGCCTATGCCACATATCGGAGCAACATAACGGAAGATAGTACAAGAAGTGTCAGAAAGCGTGCGAGAAAAAGATTGTTATATAATCAAAGAAAGTGATATTGAAGTTTTACTTAATAGTAGTGAAGAGGAATATATTTCTATATGACATGTACTGATGTTTATATTCCCATTATATATCAGCGGCGAAGATAACAAGATATTGGCAATATCGTATCAGATAACGTTTCCACCAGTGTAGTACATCATTTTGACACGCACTTTTCTCTTGATTTAACGAGAAAATCTTGGCTGTACACAAACGGCCTTGTTTTCGATTCAAAGAACACAGCAAATTCAATTTGTTAAGTATGAAAACATACAATATGTTAAAAACTTACAGATAGTTCTCTTAAGATAATTCCTTCCAACCTAGTTAGTATGAGGAATACTCAGTTCAAGCCATTAAAATAACACATATCAGAGTTAATCGTGTTCCCCCAAACTGATCAGTAGGTAGTTGAAGAACATGACTCCTAGTATTCCTCGAAAACTTAGTACAGGTTGTTTAACAAATCATTTTAACTGTGTACAATAAATTTATAAGTTCATTAAGTTTGATATTAATAGTAAGAATAATAATATTTATCAAACATGGAAGTAAATTTATATTAAAAAAATACGTGAAAAATAAGTCTGTAGTGCTCAGAAAAACCTTATTTTCTTTTGAACATGTTAATGAATTACGTAGAATAGAAATTGTCGTTTTATTTAAATTACAAAAAAAGTTTAATATTTATAATATTTTCTTGATATTTATTTCACTTTAAACAATCAAATTTACGTATCTATCAGAAAGCATTAAACTAGTAATTATTGAATATTCTGAAATCTTCATTAATATTCTTCTCGAAATCATCCTAATGCGGCATATCACTATCTTATCACAAGCCCATCTTTTATATATAATAAAGCTTAGGAGCAAAATAATGCTATGCCACAATTTTCAACATTAACCTTACCTATTTACATATATTTTTTAACTTACGTTTAAATTCATTCAAACTTGAATTTTATTGGTAGAAGACATGTGTGGCCGTCCCTTATAGTATTTTCCAAGAAAATGAAACTGTTATTTATCAAATTTTCTGAAAACTTAATTTTCATTTATCTTGAAACATCCAAATGTGGAATAGTACTATCTTGTCCCAATTCAACTCTCTGACTGGAAGAATTTATCTAAAAATGGGCTCTGTTCTGATATTATATTGTCGTATCAATTCTATTTATCTAAAAACGACAATACATACGTCAGATCAATTGTCTTTCCTTGTTCTCAGAAAGGACGAAGAATCGATATTTAATGTTAATACCCAATTTGTTTTAGATAACTTGGGGATTGAATGAATCGAAGCATCAAATTAGAATTATAAAGCCACAAAGCCTAAAGCTAACTAAAACTAACTAACTCTATGGCCTATGGAACCCGGAGGTTCAATGCCGCGTTCACAAAAGCTCTCCACTGACTTCTATCCTTAGCCAATTGGATCCAGTTTCTACTTTGTATTCCAATCTCTGCAAGATCCATCTTAATATTGTCCTCCCATCTGCGCCTAGGTCTTCCTAATGGTCGTTTTCCGATTGGTCTTCCAGTCAAGACTTTGAAAGCGTTTCTACTTTCTTCCATTCTAGCTACATGACCCGCCCACCTAAGCCTTCTAGACTTGACGACCCTAACAATGTTGGGTAAACCATATAACTTATGTAGTTCCTCATTATGAAGTTTCCGCCATTCCCCATTTCCGTTCCTCTTGGGTCCGAATATTCGTCTCAGGATCTTGTTCTCAAATACTTTCAGTCTATGTTCTTCCCTCAGAGTAAGCGACCATGTTTCGCAGCCATACAGAACAACAGGCATAATTATCGTTTTGTATATTTTAAGCTTCAAATTCCTCGACAGAATTCGCGACGACAAGATATTTTGAACCGAATAGTAACACGAATTCCCTGCTTTTAGTCGACATTTAATTTCTTCGTGAATATGATTTTCCTCTGTTAATATTGATCCTAGATATTTGAAACTATGCACTTTATCAAAAGTATTATTTAATATTTTAACGCATCCATAATTTGCTGTATTCCGGTCCCGACGCACTTCCTGTATTTAGTTTTCTCTGCATTTACTTCTAAACCCATGTCCCTGCAAGCGTTTAATAAAATCTCTGCATTTCTTTCTATTGTTCTCCTATCATCCCCTATTAAATTTACATCATCAGCATATGCCATAACCTGGTGAATACCGATCAACGCTAGGCCCTGGTTGCTATCTTTGATTTTCCTTATAGCGTATTCCAGAACGAAGTTAAATAATAATGGCGACAACGCATCTCCTTGTTTCAGGCCATTTTCGACGTGAAAGCTCGTGGACAAAAATTTTCCTACCCGGACTTTACTTTGGGATTCATTTAAACATATCTTAATTAATCTAATTAGCTTTCTCGGTATTCCAAGTTTTGTAAGAACGTTGTATAATGTTTCTATCCTAACCGAGTCGTAAGCCTTTCTAAAATCAATAAATAGTTGATGTACTGGGGTATTGTATTCCCACTTTTTTTCGAGTATTTGGCGAATGGTAAATATTTGATCGATAGTTGATCGATTTCGTCTAAATCCGCACTGATAATCTCCAATAATTTCATCTGCGTATGGGGTCAGTCTTGCTAACAGAATATTTGAAAGGATTTTATAGGATGTTGACAGAAGAGAAATGCCTCGATAGTTATTACAGTCAGTTTTGTCGCCTTTCTTGTGAATTGGAACAATGATTGATTCTTTCCACTCCTGTGGCAATTCTTCCTTGTTCCAGATAAGGAGAATGAGTTTGTGTATCTTGTTCCACAATTTCTCGCCTCCAGCTAAAATTAACTCAGCCGGAATTTCATCTACACCCGGAGATTTGTGTTTCTTTAATTTCTTTATAGCGGTTTCTACTTCTATTCGGTTGGGTTCTGGAATATACGGTTCTGCGGTGTGTATCACCTTTTCTCCACGCACACTAGCTTTTGGTTGCGTGTTAAGCAAATCGTCAAAGAAATCTTTCCATCTATTTAAGATGCTATCCGTGTCAGTGAGAACTGTACCGTCAGATTTCTTTACGATAAGCACGAGGTTGATAGCCTTTCTTAAATTCGTTGATTCCCTTATACATGTCCCGGATGTTTTTATTTTTACTATTATCTTCAAGTTCCTTAATTTTAGCTTTCAGAAAATCGCGTTTCTTTGTTCTAAAAGTTTTGGAAGTTTTCTGCCTGATATCTGCGAAATTTTGTGCAGTTATTTCATTAGGATTTTGTAGCCAGCGTGATTTTGCCTGTTTTCTCTTCTCTGCTAGTTTAATGCATTCCTGGTTGAACCATGGTTTGTTCCTACGTATTTCCGCGTGCCCCAATTTTTCTTTTGCTGAAATTCTAATGCTATCTCTAATTTCAATCCAGGTATCCTCAACGCTAGTGCACTCCGAATCTTCTAAAGCCGAGAATCTATTCGAAACTTCAATCTGGTATTTCTCTCTTGCCTGGCTCTCTTCTAATTTCTTTAAATTGAATCTCTCCGTTTTCGGACAATGAATATTACCTTTATTCAACGATAACCTCTCTCGTATTATCGCTACTACCAGGTAGTGGTCAGTGTCACAATCAGCCCCTCTAAACGACCGGACATCAATTATGCTAGATTGCCTTCTTCTATCTACTAAAACGTGATCAATTTGGTTGTGTATTTTTCCGTCTGGTGATGTCCAAGTGTATTTATGAACGTCGCGATGTGGGAATTTAGTACTCTTCACGATTAGGTCTTTGGATGTTGCAAAGTTCACGAGTCTAACACCGTTGTCATTACTTTCTCTATGCAGACTTTCGTTCCCTATAATCGGTTTGAAAATATCCTCTCGTCCTACCTTCGCATTGAAATCCCCTAATAGAATTTTTATATGGTATCGCGGGAGTTGGTCAAATATCCGTTCCACTTCTTCGTAAAAACTGTCTTTTATATCGTCATCCTTATCTTCAGTTGGGGCATGTACATTTAAAACAATAATATCACACCACCGTCCTCTAAGAGTAATAAAAGAAAGTCTGTCAGTAACAAATTCAACCCGTTTAATTGCTGGTAATATACGTTTATGAACGAAAAACCCTGTTCCTAACTGGTGATTTTTATTTCCTTCCCCGTAAAAGAACGTAAAATTTCCGGAATTCTTAGATCCATTTCCTTCCCACCTAACTTCCTGAACTCCTACTACGTCCATCCTGTATTTCTCTAACTCACTCGTTACGGATTTTAACGCGCCTGCCCTATAAAGACTCCTAATATTCCATGTTCCAAATCTCATGTCCATTTTCTTTTGCTGAGGTCGTGCCAAGTTATCAGTCCTTGTCCGAGGCTTTTGTGAATATTTCTGAACAAGTGCTTTTTTTTTAAGGATGAGGTTGTTAGCCCTACCCAAACCCCCAAGCTGGAGGACCACTCCTAGTCGGCTGTCCGCGACTGCTTATTCAGTATATTCGCAGCTAACCTCTATACCTAGAGGCCTTCTCCTCGATCCGCAACCTGAGGACGCGCCATGCCGTGGTGACAGGAACCCACGTTACACGGGTTCCTATAGCCTATAGCTAATTATCATAACTTGTGTGTAGACAGTTCCTATTGAGGTTATGGACATTCCGTTCAAAATTAAGCAATGCGCAAACTAAAAGTAATCGGATAGTAATGACTTCGCTTACTTGTGAAAATTAATCTTTGAATTGGTAAAGTGGTATGAGTTATTGAGGAAACCTTAACTAAACTCAATTGCTTAAAGCCACCACTTAATGTGATTCTGATTCTGGTGTTAGCTGGTGGTGGTTAGTACCAATTCAGCCACATTAACTTACTGAAAACTTTCCAACTGGTATGTGACAAACTTATACTCGCGATCCTTTTATTTGAATAGATGCTTAACAGTGTCCGTAATAAAGTTCTTCTTCTTGAAGTAATGTATGCTTGGCTGTCATTTCTGTTATGGAGATAAATTATTATTTCGCAAAACCATTGAAGTTTTTGCAATGTAAGATACATTCCTCCGCCTAAATCACAGAAGTCTTCATTTTAATGTTTATTACACCCAAGTTTCTATTGATGATTTGAACTTGAACTTGATATCATACTCCAACTGATTGAGTCATCGATTTGCTTTGAAGAAAATCTAATAAGTTGAGTCATAAATAAGTTCCGACGCAGCTAGGTAGAATCTATTATTCGTATCTAGCCACAATGAGTCACCGGGACAAACGAGTTTTTGCTTTCACTAAATAGATAAGGGTTCAGTTAGTCTTCTGACAACTGTTTTGTGTGGTGCACGTTACATTAAACTGTTGTTCCTAACCCCTAAAATGGATTGCCATTAAAACTTCAACTGACGAAAGCAGTATATATATATTTTAAGATTATATATTTGTGTTACAGTTTCGGCTATGAGAGTAAAAAAGTGCATATTCGTCATGTATGTTTTGGAAATTTAAATAAGGCAAAAGCGCTATGGCGACGTTGAAAGAATATGCAATATATAAGGTGAATGACTAATAACCGACCTGGAAGTCAGAAATTTGTTTGTCAAATTCCGTTCTAAAGACACGACTTTAAAAACAAATCGAGAGTGGAACGTCTTCCCGACCTTGATGACAACCTTTTAAAGGCAATATTGGAGCAAAATCCACGTCAATCAACAAGAAATGTAGCAGAAAGGTTGAACACATGTCAATCCTCCGATATCTGGAGAAATTAGGGAAAGTCAGCAAGTTAGGAGTATGAATACTTCACAATCTCAGTGAAAGGAATAAGGATCACATGTCAATTGCCACAAGCCTGTTCTCACGGATAAAAGTCAAGCCTTTTTCAGACAAGATTATAACGCAATGAAAAATGGGTTACCTATGACAATATCGTCCGCAAAAGGCAATGGCTTGATAAGGGTAAACCATCTTTACCAAATCCGAAAGCAAGCGTCTATAGATAAAAGATTTTATTGTGTGTATGGTGGGATTGTAGAGATGCAATTCATTACGAGTTGTTGGAGTCAAATTTAACGATTACTGCGGATACATACGTTCAGTAGCTGCAAAAGAGCGAAAGAGAAGCACCATGAAAAGTGTCCTGCACTCATCAATCGCAAAAACTTATTCTTTTACACGAAAATACGCGACCACATACGGTAAAGGTAATGAAGAAAAAATATTGAGTTTGAAGGGTCTGTTTTACTACACCCAGTATACTCCCGGACCATGCCAGGAAACACTACCATCTTTTCTGTTTCTTACAAGATTTTTTTTTTTTTTTTTTTTTTTGAATAAAAAGGACTTCAATCCTGTACAGCAAGTCAGCCAGACTTTCGAAAATTTCTTCCACTTCAAACCAACCTCATTTTACAAGGAAGGAATTAGTAAGCTGCCAGAAGATGGGGACAGGTGATACATAATAGTGGTGAATACCTAATAAATTACTATAATTTTGTTATTTAATGAAAGTAAAATAAAAGTCTGATAAAAACGGAAGTTATTTATGACTGAACCTAACATTTATTTCTTTCGAAGAAACGAAATGAAATCTTTCAGTTTAACGTCCCACGATTATGCCCTTTAGGTTAAGAGAGACGGATGATTAAAACAAGTGAATAACGATAGAAAAATCTTTGGAATGAGAATGTGGGAGGAAACGGGAGTACCCGAGAAATTCCACGGACGCAACGTTGTCAACCACAAACTTACTTGGCTGGGGACCTAACCAAGGACACCACGGATCAGAGGTATGCTCTCTACTACTGAGCCACCGTGCCCCCCATATTTATTGCTTTTCTTGGCGTCTTCTAAAACTTCAGTTCTAAAGGATTTTCAGTCTATATTCTTTTCTTTTCTTTTGAGGCATTTAGTTTATTATCAACCTCAGGTGAAATACGATGATATTCACTTTTTTGCAGTTACAGCGCCATATAAAAGGATAACGAAAAGTACTTCCAGTAAAAGTTGCGTATTTTCGGTCGCAGAATCCGAATCTGCATTAAAATACGGGGTTTCCATTTCAAATTTTAAAGCTGCCCCCTCCAACTCCTTTAGAGGGGGGGAAAGCAACATCATTTTATGTTAGTTGAATAGGTCTTTTTAAAATATTGGACACGTGTTTCGTGATTGTTGAATCGCAAGTGTATTTCTTGAGATATTCCATTGTCCCGACCTTTTTGTTACACACTGTATATATGTAACTATCGTCATGATCTCACTATATACCGATTAAAAATCTGAAGTTTTCCTAAATGGCAAAGCTTCTAGAAGTTGCTTATAAAGAAAAAAATTGGAACTATAGTATATTACCTATAGTCGTATACTTCCTAGATGATTTGGTTATACCGAATTCAAAAGTTATCTGAGAATGGAAAAGTGAGGAGAAGGTATTTCGCAGTTCTCATAATGCTTATTTTGTGTATTGACGTGTATTTTATATTTCGCAGTTTCCATAATGTTGAAACAAGTTTTCATGTGGCAAGTTGTGGAACTCCTAAACTACAAAAGCAAAAATTCATTTAAAAAATACTTACCCCAAAAGCACCCAAAATTATCTAAATGTTAAAGTTCCGACGAAAAGCTATTGCCTTCTTCAGCACAAATCTTTACAGAACACTAACGTAGTAGATTTGGCAAAGCTTCACCCAAGAACGACACATTGCACCAATGTGAGTGGAAGTTCCATAGATGTCAACATAATTTGTAAAACTTAAAAGTGGGCAGAAATATTATGAATTCAGTAATTAGGAAAATAAAAATAAATAAATAAATAAATAAATTTTCAATTTACGTACCTTTTCTTCAGGACTCATTACATTCCTGGTATAAAGGAATACTGTGATTAAAGAGGGAGTATATCTCAAATTTGATTTCTGAAGGGGATGAAAGAGAGTCAATTTAGTGTAGTGTTAACACTTCTCTTCGACCAATTTTACGGCATTAGTGGAGTGAAATAAAACAGGTAAAATAAGTGAGATTGGAAGCAATACTTCTTTATTATTAATCAGCTACATAATATTCAGTATTCATGAAGTATTCAGTATTCAGTTCGTATTCATGAAGAAGAATATTTAGGTGTAAGGGAAATTTATGGAGAACTATTGAAAGTAAGGAAGGTAACGCTATTAGAAAGATGATGCTCAATGGGAAATACTTTTAAAAACAACATTTATTTCCTGAAAAGATTTATGCTGTAAAAGGCATTAACTTTTGCCGAAACGTTCACGTTTAGATATTTTTGGATACTGTTGGCGTAAATAGTTTTCAATGAAAATTTAATTTTGTAATTTAGAAATGAGTTCAACAATCTGTCTTACTAAAACTATATTTAAATAAGTCGCTATGAATCAAGTAGCTTTTACCAATCAAATACCGGTATTTTATAAGATTTATTCTTTAATTAGTACTTAATTGAAAACTTTGGAGTACATTTTAATTACCATTAATACTTTATGAATAAAAGTAAATAGACTAAAGCAGTAAATATATTAATAATACTTATGTTATGGTTTCGGTCAGTTTTGTTTTATTCTTAATGTTGAATATTTTCAAAACTGTAATGAACAATATATAGTAATATTTATTTGCAAAGATAACCATAAACACATTAGACACAACGGTAAGATTCTAAAAAATATTAGAAATACTTACATATTTCTTGTCAAATGCTTCAAATAAACCTTTCATCCACCGCAATAATTGACCCGCTCTTTCGCAATTGCCATTGTCTTTTATTATTTTCAAACGTATTCCTTCCATAGAACGATCAGCGAAAACAGATTCCGGAAAAACTGAGCGTAAATATACAATATTACATATGGCAATTGCGGTCAGCTTCTTTATGAAAGCAGATGATACTTTTGCACTGACTTGAACTCGAGGCAATAGAGAGAGTAATTCCTTCAAAAAAGAAAGAGTAATTTTACCAGAAATGTATCAAAAATTAATAGTTACTAATTATAACTTCGCTAGAGATACACAATAATGTTCGGAACAACGATTCTAATTTAGAAAAGATAAATAGAAAAGTGAAAAGGAAAAATATGATAATTGTAGATATTAGGTACATTGAACCACATATGTGTAAAGTATTAAGTTCCGAGAAATCGATATAAGATAATTTCCACAGTGAAGAAAGTAGAGCTATTCAAGGTTGAGAAAACAGCATGATTCAGGTTTTGCTTTTATTTTGGTTGTAATCTATCATTAAGGCAAAACCAAGTTGCAGAAAATATTATCAATACATATCAAAAAATCATAAATTTTAGAAAATAATTTGATTAATGTAATAACTTTTAAGCAATAAGAACATAAAAGAGATGGTAGGATGTATTAATATTGGACTATACATGCGAATTTTCTTATTCAATTATCTTTCAACAATTACAGATATAAATAAAACACACACACACACACACACACACACACACATATATATATATATATATATATATATATATATATATATATATATGACAACTGTAAAAAAGAAAAAAGATATCCTTAAAAGTACAAAGACATGTACTACAAACATGAGCATACGATATGGTTGATCATAATCTTGCATAATTGCTTTTTATTATTCATTGTTATTATTCACAAAAAGCAAAAATAGCAATTTCTTATGCATATTATTGGTCTAATGAGTATATCTGTGCTTCTGATATCCAGTCTCAATTCGTGTTTCAAATCTGGGCTCTTTTTTTTTTTTTTTTTTTTTTTTTAACTAAATTCCCATCTCTTATATTATTTTGTATTTTTTCTACAAACTGTTTCGTAAGTACCTACAAATGAAAATCATTAGAGTGAAGTCTAAGAACTGAAATGTTCATGATATCGACCCACTGTGACTGACCACCTATTCGGATACGTTGCATAGTTATTTTTCCACATGTTACATGTTACTAAAACTTTTTCAATACTGGTACTTCAGATTTCATTTTTCTTACTTCTGATTTGTGCTTCTATAGACGATACAGGAAGCCGAACATATTTAATAAGAAAAATCAATGACACAGTCTGTCATGAAACACGAAGTGCGATTGAATATCATAATCACAAAAGTACTCAAAAGAACAATTTAAGAAATTATTCTTACTACCTTAAACATAACAAAATATATGTAATGTTGTGATGAACTGTATCATGTGCTCTTGTTTGTAGCTCATTTTTGTATTTTTGAGGAATTGCTCTTTAAGGTTTATAGTTTTGCAATTTCATCTTTCTCCTTTTTCTAGTATATCACGTAGTTTTCAAATGGTAATGGAACTAGGAAATTTTCCTGAACATTTAAATATTAAAAGTGTTCATCAGCTCTTGACCCACATTTTATTTTATTTTTTTTAAATACTGCAAAAATCGAGGAAAACAAAAGTTCTCCTCGCAAATACATAATAATAAAAATGAATGTAATTTTGTTTCAGATCGCATTACAACCAAACGACTGATCCGACTGATATGAATTTTTAAACACAGTCCTACCTCGAATTTGTTTTTTATCATATCTCTTTCATTAAAAGGTGATAGCGGTAATTCAAAATTTATGCCAAAAGTAATAGAACATTTCAAGCTGCAAGAATGGGTTTAATTATTACATTTAAATGTTATCCGTTCTTCATTGTTATATGTCATAAATTTTTTACCATTGTTTCTAACGTAGGCTTTCAATGTAAACCACATAATGCTAACGAGAGAGCGAACAAACTTAGGAAGGGAAACTAGGTATGCTATGTCCAACAACAGATTTGGAACAGCAGAGGAGGAAATCACACGGAACAGTTAGACAATGAGGGAAATGAATGAACATATTTAGTACTGGTCGAGCTGGCTTCTCGTCATTTAATTTATATTGGAATGTGCAACCTAAAGCGGCTCGTTTCAAATATTTCCTAAAACCCTATCTTCCCCTGACGAAGAACGGGTATTCAGTTAGTTTTCTACTAAATACAAGCCATACTAAGTATATCGTCCATGCTTTTGAGAAGGTCTTCATTCTTGCCCAGTACACCATCTAAGCTTACTATATCGTAATTAGTTTGGAGACGTATCTTTTGACAGTGGAAAAGATATCGACAGTACAAACTGCTTTACTAGTACTAATTTCTAAGTACTAAGTGATTACGCAGAGACTGTTTTATAAGTTTCACAATATTTTGAAACAAAATTACAAATTCTTAGTACACCTTATTTTTTTTTTTTTTTTTAATTTTCATTTGCAGATGTGTTTTGTTACACAAATAAACTTTATAGTATTTAGGAAGGATTTCTTCTCACGTTGTTGTATTGACGAAATATACCGCCTTTTGTTTCTTTATTCTTCATTAAGATTATATCACAACCGAAAATACAAAGAAAATAGTTTTTTTTTCTTTCTCATGACACGATACTATTTAAATTAGACTATCTTAAAATGTCCAAAACTACGAAATTCAACACTCTTCATTGTAACATCTATTGCATGCTATTTCATTTCTAATTTTATTTAACGTTTCACGGCAATGCTAAAAGAGGTGGGTGTTATTTTTCCTCTTTAATTTTTTTTGTTTTCAATATTAACATCAACTCTCTTAATAAATTTGAAGCATGTACAAAACAAAAGTAGCCAAGAAATTACACAATGAAGAACTACTACAGAAAATAAATAAGTATATAAATTATTGCAAATTCCTTTCGTTATCTATGGAATAATATACAGGATGAACCTGAAACATGTGCATAAACTCCTGGAGGTGATCTAGTAACATCAAACAAGCCAAAAAGTCCTTTTGTATGTTGTCGAACTCTGCGTCGTGCACGAGTGACAGGGATGCCAACTTGGAATCAAAAATCGAATCCTGACAATTGGAACGGAACAGAAAGATGAGCACAAACTGAGAGAAGTGATTCGTGAGATCAAAACTAGTTAAATGTGGGTATGAACATCAGTAAAGTATTACATTAGGGAGTTGCGCAGACAGAGCTGTTTCAGGAAGCAGAATCAGCATGGAAGTTGATGGCACCGCACCTGGCCGAGACGATACGTGCCTTGGACGCAGCTATCGCGCCTAAGAATTATGCTTGACAAATACGAAGCTCGAAAAGAACGAAGAAAGACCTTCCATTTTAAATAACGTATAGTCCATTTAATTAAATAACTTTGCTTAATTGCGTGCGTGACTATATGCATTTTTTCTTGTTTTTTCTTGGATACGTTATAATTCATGGCTTAAGTCACACGCTATATATTCGATTGTTCAATAACATGGGTATAAAAATTTTGTATATAACTAGTGTATAAACGTACATTGATAGTAATTCTTTGAAAAAAAAAAAAAAGGAAATAGCTTATATATTAATTCAATATTAGAGAATATACGTTAATCAACAAATACTGTATACAAACAGAACTTTAAAAGACTTTCCTCTTTATATTTCCTGAATATTTTTTTGAATAAGACTCAAGAACACTGGGGGAAAGGAACACTTGCACGTACGTACACTCATGTTCAAAATGATCGTCGCACATCCACAACCATCTTCTTGTACGAATATAATTTGATAATAATTATTTTGCAGAGTACTTTTAATACTGATATTATGTGTATAATCGGGAAATGTATATTTGTAGCAAATTTCACAGGAAAAGAATTATAAATACGAAAATTAGGAATGAGTAAAAGAAAATGTTGCCAAATGGACAAGAAAATTTTATTTTTGTTTCATTGTTCTTATTTATTGCTTTTTTGACATGAAATTTGCCACATACATGTCTTTGCCGAATATATACATACTAACATTATAACAAATACCGGGCGAATTCGTTATCAAACTATATTCCTATAACAACACATTTATAGACATGCGACAATAATTTTGGACATGAGTATACATATTTTTGATATTGCAACCGCTGCTTCTACAAACCACAAATCGATACTGGTGATTATATAATTCTATAATACGTAGTCCGTTCGACTAAAATTTGTACGAATAGCTAATTATAGATATGTGAGGAACTAAATTACAAAGTAAAACTTCTAAATTGACAAATTTATGTGAGTACTGACTTTGAGGCTTCTGTTTGCTTGGCGTGAAAACTATTTCAAACCAATTTTTGAATATTATGTTAAGCATGTGATATTATACTTTATTTATAATAAAATATTAAATACATTTATTTTTTAAGTACTTACTCGAGATGCTTCTGCCTGCTTCTCCCGTGATTTCTGCATAGTCGCCATACTGATTTGTTTCCTTGTACTACAAAAACAATATTATAAATCACTAAGTTATTCTATTTACATTTAAACAATAAGTTAATGCACAATACAAATAATAAAAAATGAAATTTCTTGAAAAAGATTACTAAGAAAAAAGATTACTCTGAATAAGATAATGTATGTTTTAAATTAAATCATAATATCGTCAACTCCAGAAAAAAAAAAAAAAAAAAAAGATGTCAACAGAGCATACGTAAACTAATTACTAAATAGTAAGATTTATTCTGCAAATACTATAAATATAATTTCGCAAATAAAATTATACAAACTTTTAGTATTAATCAAACACTTTCAAATTCCCTCTCTATGCATGGAAACTAGTTTTATATGGATATTCTCAATTAATTTGACAAACTAAGAGAAAAATTATAAACTAAGCACCAAAAATAATTTAGTTGTCTCTTTTTTTGCCTAAGTAAAATACATTCACCTCGTGTTACACTATCAAACATGACACATATTCTTGAAAAAAACGAGATCATGTTTTCTTGTAGAAGTATAACAGATAACATTTTTCGACAGCGAATACCTTACATCCTTCAGCGACATTTTCAGCGTGTCATTTATTGACTAAATACACCTCTCTAGTATTTCAGATACATCAAATAATAAATTTATAAATTTTCAGTGTGGACTCGTATTTCTAAATAAAGCAACATTCACATTTGAATATTTGTTATTGATTATTAGTACTCTTTCCCGCAACCGTAATAACAATCACATGGCCAAACGTGCATACCCTGCCTCGAGGCGATCAGAGGGCATTACTGTAGAGTGACACAGAACCGATCGAAGCGGTGTGTGTGCGGCAAGATGGGGAAGAGCGCGGACGTGACGGAGTGGCAAAAAGGGGCAATCGTGTTTGGCCGTGCCCATGGCCACACAGTGATGGAAGTTACCCAATTTGTTGGTGTTTCGCTGCGGACTGTTCAACGTGTCTACAAGTAGTGGTGTAACACACGTGGCAATGAAACATGACGCCAGAACTGTGGTCGGAAAAAGATCCTCACAGATCGGGCCCGAAGACGGCTTTCAAGGCTTGTGAATCGAAATCGCTTCCAAACCCGCCAGGAATTATTGCTATCCGTGGATGCAGGCCCAGTCCAACCTGTCAGCGAGGGAACATTGCGACAGGAACTGCATGCAATGAACATATGGAGTCGGGTACCTCGCAAAAGACCACTGCTCACACATCATAAAGTTGCTCGTCTGCAGTGGGCCAATAATCATCAAACATGGACAGTAGCAGACTGGCGCCGTGTCATATGGTCTGACGAATCACGATTTTGCCTGTATTCGAATGACGCCCGGCATCGTGTCCACCGACGGCCACATGAAGCATTTCACTTGCAGTGTGTGGAAGGTCAGGTGCAGGCCGGGGGTGGGTCTGTCATGTTCTGGAGGTGTTTTTCGTACTATGGGATGGGCCCACTCATTGAGGTGCCCACGAGCATGAACCAGCACGTTTATTTTAACATCCTGGACGAGCAGGTGTTGCCCTTCAGTCACTTTCTTCGCGATGACTTTGTTCTAGACACCCCTATTTTTCAAGACGACAACAGCAGGGTTCAGAGAGCTGGATCCATATGTGACTGGTTTGAGGAACACTCAGATACCCTGCCACACCTAGAATGGCCCGCAAAATCGCCGGACCTCAACCCAATTAAGCATCTGTGAGACCAGTTGGAACAGCGAGTGAAACGTCATCAGCATCCCCGACGTTTGGTGGAATTGCGTGATATTATCCTCCGTGAGTGGGTACAACTGGATGTGACGTGACGGCCTTGCATACCCTTGTGGACTGCCTTCCCAAACGCATCCAGGCGGTTATACACGCCAGGGGCGGCGATACACGGTATTAACGTAAGTACCAAAGGGGGTGACTTAATTTTTTGTCTTGGCAGCTTATATATATATGTTTAAAACAAAGCTTTACAGATTTTAAGATAAATTTTGATTCTAGAAGAACAGAACATAATAGAGACGCTAAAGATAAAGATATTGCAGTTTCGGACTTATCCAAATACATATCTAGGTGTGTCAAAACATAGTATTAAGAAAGCATCGCAAAACACTATAAAATTTAAAGAAACTTATATTAGAACTAAAAGTTTTAAATTAAATTTGGACAAAAGCTATCTTGATAAGAACTGGGATTTACTCATTAATAGTTCCATTCAAAAAATTGGATTCTATTGACGTTAATCCTATCTAGCAATTCTTTTCTATAGTTATGTTGAGTGTTACATAGGAATTTATTATTTTTTTTAAAATTGGCAACATTGAAAACTTGCAACATTTATTTTACGCAATTTTTAGTAGTTTGATTATATTCTGTGAAGTGTTTTTTAGACATGTTAATGTAAATTTTTCTGTTTCTATTTAATAAATATATATTTTATAAGTATCAAAAACAGTTTTACCGGTCAACTGGTTTTATATAGAATAACTCATAATGCTACAATGTAGTGTTAGAAAATGACAAATAAGTAAGCGTATTCTTCAACATCTGCATTCATCATTCGCAGTGTGACCGATGAATAGAGCAGGAGTGGTTCTCAAAATTACTTTATCATGTTAAATATCATAGCATAATACAGGTTAGTAATTGTGTTATACCTTGCTGAAATTATATTCAAAATTTACCAAGACTTTATAGGAAAAAATAATAATAAGTGAAAGTATTATGTTTCAAATTGTAAATGGATTAAAATATACATTAGGCCGATATTACACTTACTACTTTATAAATTCAATAACTGAACAATGAATCTAAATTGGTTTTCCTCTGAATTTCCCTGACCAATCTGTCATTTCCCTGACTTTCCCTGATACATTTTTACTTCCCTGACTTTCCAGAATGTGGACACCCTGTATATCACCATACCAATCATTTGTTCGCAATCATGTGTTATACTATGAAATAACGAAAATTATACTTTGTGAAATCTAAAAGTGTCATTTTGTGTATCTAAAAGTGTCAAATCTAAAAGGAATTTGCTCTATAATACTAAAATGATCAGTTATGGTTTATAACTACAAGTATAAATCCCTTCTTACAGCGCTTGATGCAAGAATATCGATATACTTCAGATTATTTTGGTTTCATTATTAAAAGTATGGCAAGGACTAAATTTCAATATTTTCGCTTTTTCTACTAACGAAGAAACTATTGAAGAAATGTTATTCGCACACAGTGAGGTAGATTTGCTTCTTCTTCTGCTACTACTAAACAATATGTATACGCTTTGTTGGTGTGTGGACGCTCTCTACAGAGGGTCGCAATAAATAACTGTGGATATTATATAAGTAATTACAACCTTAAGTAATTACAGCCTTATTTACATATTTACATTTAATATGGTCCTTGTCTTAATAACAAACAGCAAAGCACATTGATATTCATCATCATCACCTTCATTTTCAGATAAGATAGGCAAGGAGCGAACGTATCAGAACGGCTATTGTTAATTTTTAGGAGTTAACGTTACTCAAAGACTGAGATAATTTTTGCATCATAAATAGATTGTCGAAATATAAATAGTTGACGGAACTTCAGGATTTGATAAAGTAAGTATGATATATCATTTCTATCAACAGCAGTTCACATTGAAATATCATTTTCTGATCACTGACTTTATATCTGCTTAGTAGGGACTTGCATTTATACGAAAAAGTCCAAGAAGTTTTGGAAATTCGCATATAAGGAAACAAGTAAGTTTTTAGTTTTTTCCTTGTTGAAAACTATAGTAACTTACGTTCTGTTTTAAAAGGTTTTTTTAGATAATATGTTGAACATCAAAAAACTATATGAACCATTTACAGTATTTGATTTTCAAATGATAGCAGAAGTAAATTCTATAGAATAAATTTTAGTCTAATTATAGTTGCGATTCTAAACTATATAATATTCACAACATACAATATAACTCCAATTATCCGGACTAATGAGTTCTGGACGCAATCCTGGCAGCAGAAATTCGGATAATTGGGGCAATCTACAAAAAACCGATATTGCGAAATTAAAAAATTCTCTACCTTTTTAAAATAAAAAAGGCACCTTGCTTGATCACTTACCACTTATAATTGTTCTTAGTTTCATGGAGTACGAGAATGAGAATATTTAAGTTGCTGATATGTCAGCTTGGAATTATCAAAATTAATTATAATAAATCATAAATACTGTCGTAAATAATCATTAATCATAAATATTGACAATTAATCATAAATATTGACATTAGTTTAATTAGAAATTTAAAAGAAAATATTTTTAAGAATGAAAACATACTATTCCAATTTCATTTTTTCAATGTACTTTTTAATTTCCTGATATCAATTTGGACATTTGGCAATCCGGATAACTGGATTTATACTGTACATTTCTACGTAGTTTTTAATTTTTTCGAATTATAGATTTTAATAACTATTCTTGGTGCCCGAATGCCTCATGAAGTCGTGGCTATAATGTCAAAACTTAATATAATTCCGTAACTGGTGTGATCATCACCTTCAAAGTAGTCCTATTCGGCATTCATACACATCTGCATTCGTTGCTGCTAATGTTGATATGGAAGTTAGTTTCTGTGCATTCAAGTAGGAGGGCTGTCGTTTTCAACTTGACTGGTTCAACAGAAGCAAACACATTCTCTTAAAACCAACTTTAGTCTGGTGAAGAGTCAAAAATTACAGCTCCTTGAATGTTAAAAAACACGATTACCACAGCCTTAAATGTTAAGTGTAATATGCGTTATTTTTTTTTCCAAGTCTGGGTAATCGGAACGGAGCACTTCTACTTATAGTTTAGTTCCTGAGTCATAGGTAAAATGCTATGTGTTTCAAAAGTGATTACAGATTCCAACAAGGCTGGTTGAATTTCAATGCGTTGTAACATGTCCGCACAAAATTAATGACAGGACTCTTTCTTTCGGCAAGATTTTTTTTGAACAGATTTTACTCATGCTTAATTCTGTGATAATCTACCAAACAATTTCTCTGTCCAAAAGTTCACTAATTCAGCCTCTGCACGTACACTCGATCTTCGGTCAGTTCTGACTGATCACCTCGAGTATTCTGTTGATATTTGTGTCAGTAACTGAAAACCGCAGCCTACCTAAATGACCCTTGTCTGGCACCAAGAAAAAAGGTACCAAGAAAGAGCAATCCAATTAGGATGCAATTTGGTAGACGTGTAGTGTTATGGAGGATGTGTAAAGGATTTGATTGTCTCATTAGAAACCCCTGTGATGCCGCCGTCTGTTATTCGGACACAAATACTTGAGTCTCTAACTGGTGTGCTACCCCGCACAATTTTTTCACGACTAATATAAGCTGGATTGCCTGTGCACCGTCCCTTGCGTGTGCTGTCATAAACACAAGTGCATAAATTACAGTTTGAAGAGTAGTCTTTCAAACGAAATCAAATCTTTGAGTTTTACATCTCACGGTTATGCCGGTTAGGCTAAAGGAGACGGTGATGATGAGAAATGAATGAAATGGTGGCCAAAGTGGGAGGAAACGGGAGAACCCCGACAAAACCTACGCACACGGTATTTATCCACCACAAAGCTCACTTGGTGCGAGCTGGGATCGAAGCAAGAAGCCCATGCACCAGAGGTGAATGCTTTACCACTGAACCATCGCGGCCATGTGTGTGTGTGTGTATGTGTGTGAAGAGTATTGTCGCACTTGGGCAGCATCGAATTCTGCCTGAATGACAACGGTTTGTGTTCAGTGACGTGTCTCGGTCCTGCATTACAACAAATGACCATGGTCTGTGTGTTTGGCGGCGCCGGGATAGAAGTCACATCCAGGCAATATTGTGGAATTGCACAACGGAGCTACTTCTGACAGCACGGTCATCACATATGACTTTCGATCACCTCTTGTAGACATTCGCGGAACCTTGACGTGGGTGAGATTCTACGTCTGCACCTGGAGGTTACTTACATGAAGTAAGTGTTGCCTACGATTTTCCTGTCCAACTGCAATTTCGCGTTCCCTATTAATCTATCCAGATGTTTTATTTCTTGTATACGATAGTTCGAATTCATTGTCCGTCCAAACTCCCTTTACATACGTCCACTGTCTGTAGCAACAACATTCTGGTAATAGTTGCCGCTGCATAGTGTAAGGCCGTATATACTGCCGCTGGATATAAGAGCCAGGAGTGGATAAGGATAACGAGTGATTTATAGCGGTTTCAGTAGAAATCCTACAGTGTCTGGATATACGAGACTGTTTTCTCCACCCTGTCAGGACTCAACTTTATTCTTACTTGTAAAAGGTATTTTAGAAATACAGAAATATAGAACGAAAAAAAAAAAAAAAAGATTTGAAGATACAGGGGAAATTACTGCAATGTACTAGAAAATAATCAATTGAATCGATAGCATGGAAATAAAGAATCAAAGATTATTCAAAGTTTGAATGATGTGCATTACTTATTACACTGGTGAGATCAGTATAAATATATCAAATGCTTGGATCCAATGCATTATGTTAATAGTCTTGTGTAGGCTATCTGAAATGTCTGTACAACAGATCCAAACTTCTATTTCAACTGCTTTCCCTTAATATGAATGTTCGACATTTGATAACAACATGTGATTTGGCGTTTTTCGTAAATGAAAATGAAATGAGTATGTTAGTCTAGTGGTTAGCAAGCGCTCGCCTTTGGTGCACCCGGTCCCGAAATTATATCCCGTTTGCAAAGTACTGAACGAATTACTGTGGTTTGGAATTCACTTTAAGCATTAAATTCGTCTCAGTCTCGGTGCTGAAAAGGGACGTTAAACTTAACCCCTCCCCCCAGAAAATAAAATGTACAGTTTCAAGTCACAGCTATGACCTGTATGCTAAACGAGACAGATAATTAATGAAAGTGAATGCTTATAAAAGAACTGATGGTATGAAAATGTGGGAGGAAACAGGAGAAACCCGAGGTAACCCCTGGCATGACGTTGTCCATCTCAATGTCATATGACGTGAAATCAATCTGGTTATCTGTCGCACTATAGGCGAGCATTTTGCCACTCAGGCACCTTTCCGCTTCCCCATTTTCGTTATTTGTAAGAACAGCATGTAGGTTGGTATGTAGTACACTGTACTTAAAATGAAAAGAGAAATTTCTCAAAATTAGTCATATATTGCTCTATAAAAAATTTTAAATTATGTTTAGACCCTCTCTCCAGTTATTGGTATTTTGCTCCAATTTAATTGTTATCAAATATAGAATCAAATCCAGGGGCGGATCCACGACCGACTTCTGGGGGGGGGCGGTGGGTTGTCATACTGGTACTTTTACTTTTAAGGGCTCCAAACTTTGGGATGGGTTTTATTTATATATAGCTATAAAATAAGAAAGTTTCCTCTTCTGGGGAGGCGATCGCCCCGATTGCCCCCCCTGATCAAATCACTTGTATACTGATAGTTCGGGTGTAATTTATAACAGAGAACGTGCTAGTCCTTAAAATTGCAGACAAGAGCTTACATGTTCTTTTTCATTAGACTATTGAAACTCATTGTTTTAATTTGTTGATTAGTAGGCCTACCAGGAAAGTGTTCCAGTATGTGCTGTTTGGTTGGTCCTCAAAATCTTTTTATATTTTTTCCCTAATAATTCAGACCCATTCTTCCCAACTATGAAGACAGTGTTCGTGACAAAGAAGCATTACTCATTTTTATTAAAAAAAAAAAAAAAGACATTATGGATCTTTAAGCTCTCTGAGTAGTCTCACTATCAGATAATCTGAAAACTATTGTGTCTTTTGCTCACGAATTGACGTTAGTGTCCAAATCTTAGGTATTTGAATCGCAGCGCATCAGGTTTAACGTCATTTGACAGCTGACAGTTGAACCTAGTAGCTGTACACGAAGTGTTGGAATTCTTGTAATCAGACGTAATGTGTTGCGCCGTGAAGATGAATGAATTTTCTGCAAAATTGCACTACATTTTACAATGTTATTACGATAAAGGAGCAAATGCTTCGCAGGCCCGTGAAGAAAATTCTTCTGTTTAAGGGCAAGATATGTTATCAAAGCAACAGCCAAAAGACGGTTCAATCACTTTCATTCTGGAAATTACTATGTCCAAGATATTCCTCGTAATGACGACCAATCACAGAAAAAGTGGGTGACATTATATTATAAGTCGAGCAAGAAAGGCGTGTATAGGGATGGGCACGAGTCGAGCTAAAACTCGACTCGACTCGAGTCACTGTTTCTGAGGTAGAGTTTCGAGTTTGATATTGGCTCGCTCGTTCACCTCGTTTTGAAATCATGACTGGAAAGCGAAAGCCATTAGAAATGTAAGCAGTAATATGAAATACTTTTAGTGTTGCTCACGAGGGGGGACACTACTCGTATCTTGTCTCGTCTCGATCACGAGACCACATAGATTTTTATAACAAGTCAGCCTTAAATGTCGTGACCACCAATATAAGTATATAATTACTGTAGTTCTTACCATCAAGGCTGAGACCTTCACGGTTGAATTTTTGAGCCCAAAAAGAAGCCCAGCCTGGGTAGTGATGTCAACCGGCTCGGCTCGGTTCAACTGAGTTAACTTCTCGAGCCGGTTCGGTTGGGATGAGACACCGACTCGAGCCAGCTCCATTGAAACGAGTCTATTAGCTCTGTTCGACTCGGCTCAATTGAGCTGATGGCTCGAACAGGCTCGGTTGAAGCGAGCTATCAGCTCGGTTCGGTTCGGCTCGGGTAAGCCATCGGCTCAAGCCGGCTCGGTTGGTGAACAGGTGGTTAGGCTCATTTCTCGGTTCGGCCCGATAGTGAATGAGCCGTGAGTCAAGCCACTCGTACCGTTAACAACCCTAAATCCGGGCCGGGCCGAGCACTTTTGAACATGTTTGGCCGGTGCCCTATAATTTTTAACAATTTCTGGCTTGGGCCCGAATATTGCTCCTCCGGAAATCAAACTCAGAACCTCGTGAACGATGTCCTTACCTCCTGAAGACTTCTTGATAACCGAGATCGACAGTCAACTAGTTTTTAGTATTCAGATACAAACCGCCTATGTTTCATGATTATACACGATGTTGTTATAATAATAATAATAATAATAATAATAATAATAATAATAATAATAATAATAATAATAATAATAATAATAATAATAATAATAATAGTGGTGGTAGTAGTAGTAGTAGTAGTAGTAGTAGTAGTAGTAGTAGTAGTAGTAGTAGTAGTAGTAGTAGGCTAGTAGTAGTAGTAGTATCATTGATAATTATATTGTCTATGTAGGATACTTGAAGAGAGTGTTTGAAACTACACACAGGATTTAGCTCAATTTGGCTCATTTTGGCTCGATTCGACTCGAGTTCAAAGATGTCTGTTTCGAGTCGAGTTTCAAAGGAAACTTGCTCGAACTTGCTCGTGCCCATCCCTAGGCATGTAGTAGTAATGACATCGTCAATGACCTAACATTTATTATCAGTATTAAACCATTTGATGAAGGCTAGCTATAAAAAGAAGCTCCACGTTTGGAAATGAAATCTTTCAGTGTTATGTCCCACGATTATGCCGGCTAGGCTAAAGGAGACGGTAATGATGAGAAGTCAATGCAAATGGTGGAACGAAGAAAGAGGGAGGGAACGGGAGAACTTTGAGAAAACCCACGAACACGGTGTTTGTTCACCACAAAGCCCACTTGGCGCGAGCTGTGATTGAACCAGGAACCCACGCACTAGAGATGAACGCTCTACTACTGAGTTACCGTGCCCCAAGCTCCACGTTTTGGTGTCATAAAATCTGACTCAAAATTTACTGAGCGAATTTCTATGTGCGAATTTCTACGGAATCGTAATGATCTTGTGCCATTCTAAAGCACTTGATTATCAGTGATAAAAAATTAATAATCTATGACAATATGAAAAAAAAAAAGTCGTGGTCGAAGAGAGAATTACAGTATATGACAAAGTTCACACTGACGCGGGACGCCTAGCAGTTATATAGTGCGTTTGGTTTGATTGGAAGGGAATCTCGGGTCACGAATTGCTACCGCCGCTGCGCCGAGTAGAACGGTAGGCTAGGACCTGTACTATCGACAATCACCGCGATTGCACCTAGCTGTTCTAATGAAATGGTCGGAACTGGTCGACAGAAAGGAGGTCGCAAACCACGCTGACAACGCGAGACCGTTTCCACCTCCAAAGACCCGCCAGAAATTGAAAGAACTTGGCAAGGAGGTTTTAATGTATCCACGCCCGGAACTGGCACCTTTAGACTATCATTTATTTTGGTCTCTGCAGAACTCCCTAAATAGTGTTAAACAGGCCCGTAGCCAGCCCAAAAATGTTGGGGGGGCCGGTAGAATTTAGGGGGGGCCCGACCCAACCATATTATAGGGATGGCCATTTCCGGAAAAAGAGTTTTCCGGTTTCCGGAAATCACATTTTCCGTTTTCCGTTTTCCGATTTTCCGGAAAATTTTCCGTTTTCCGTTTTTCCGGAAAATTTTCCGTTTCCGTTTTTCCGGAAAATTTTCCGTTTTCCGTTTTCCGGAAAATTTTCCGTCTTCCGATTTTCCGGAAAATTTTCCGTTTTCCGTTTTTCCGGAAAATTTTCCGTTTTCCGTTTTTCCGGAAAATTTTCTGTCTTCCGTTTTCCGGAAAATTTTCCGTTTTCCGTTTTTCCGGAAAATTTTCCGTCTTTCCTTTCTAATTATCCAGTTTCCGGAAGAATTATATTCCGTTTTCCCTGAAAATGTCATCCCTAGTCTGTAGGAAGTTTAACCTTTTAAAGAGTTCTGGTATATTTATATACAATGGCGTACTATCGTCTTTGACTGCTTATTTAGGTTCTATAACAGGTATTTAAGCCGGGATTTTTTTTATTATTATTTTTCAAGTCAAGAATAGACCAAAGAACACCGCAGATGCGTTTTGGAACCGGATGGTCAACTTGGCGGCGCCAAGTGGTGCGAAGGGACGTGACTTTTTTTCTTAAGGCAAATTTCAAAATTTTTTCACGCCTTTAGTTCTCAAGATATCAGATTGAAACTTGCATAAGAATTGTGTGTAGACCTACCTTTGGATATTTATCATTTTTTTTAGATCCCTACGTGAAACCGGGGACGGGCCCGAGGGGCCCAAGTGTTACGAAGGGGTGATTTTTTCAGAAAAATTCCGTTTTTTTTTTCGATTTTCCGGTTAAGGTTTATGATACCGACACGTGGTACCGTTGGTAAGTATGCCCTATCGTGAGAAAAACGAGGTATGAACCATGATCCTACGATAAATAGTAAGGAAGCAGTAGCTGCTTGAGTGAAAGTCTAAAATTTTGGACATCCTTAAAGGGTTAAACTTCTTGCAATTTGACGTCTTTGCTACATTTCTATCTGATAATTCATTGTTAAGAGCTCTTCTTTGTTCTATCAATCTCTCAAGCTTTTCATGTATGCTGTTCCACCGAGTTTTAACTTGCTGTATAAGGAAATGTACTTCCAATCCTAATAACCTTTACTGTTTTTCCAGTTCTGACGTTGCCAACGTACTATATTTAAAGTGGAAAACAATCCGACTAACAACACTTAACATTTTCTCGATTTTGTCTATTGCAATCCCTTATTTATAGAGAGTTGTAGGGTCTGAGCAAAACAACATATGCTTGCATATGGAAGTTCTCGTACCGCACTTGTGATATTACTAGCATTGTCATAGACAATTGCATGTATTTTATCTAAAATGTTCCACTACTCTGCAACATGTGCTAAGTGCTGAGTTGGGTTTACCCTTGTGTGCCTCACTTCTATTTCAATTATTTGAAGGACTGAACTTATTGAACTTAGATGGAAGCATATAGTGGGCTGTGATTGTAATATAACTTTCCGTAGCCTGCGAAGCCCAGCTATCTGTTGTCAAATCAATCGATTCCGCAGCCACACTTCTCCTTAGACAACAAGGCCTCAATATGGCGAGTTACAGTTTGCCTGGATGGTGAGTGGTAACTTGGTTCTACTTCATTCATAAATTCAAGAAACCGAATTGCTTCAACGAAAGGCAAAGGAAGAAGATCCTTTGGTACCATATTACTTATTTTACTATGAAGCACCTCTGCTCTTGCGGAAGAACAAGGTTTAGGGTCTCTGAGATAATACAGAATTCTTTTCTGTTTCTTACGTACTACTATGTTCCCTTATTTGTAAAACATTTTTTCTGGGATCTTTCTGTTACTTTAGATGCATTTGAGCGTGCGCCAGGTGAAGCGATAATCTGAGATATAGAGGTAACAGCACCTAGATTATCATCTACGTTTATGAAATAATAATAATAATAATAATAATAATAATAATAATAATAATAATAATAATAATAATAATAATAATAATAATAATAATAATAATAATAATAATAATAATAACAATAACAATAATAATAATAAAACACTTTGATTGCATTAGTTCATAATTTAGTAACAAAACGTGAATGTAGAATAATAAGTAGAGCAACCCACATTATGCTTTATTTTTTTCCAAATTATGCTTTATTATGCTTTATTATTAATTTCAATCATCGTTTTACATTAATCGTGTTTAACGTATAATATTTACTATACATTAAATATTCTAAATATCTTGATCTATTTATTAATATTTTATGCAACCAGTTTCTTTCATATTTAATGAACTTTCTACCTAATGCACTGTAAAGAGAGGCTTTACTCGAGTCAGTTTTTTTAATCACTTGTGTGCGCCTTAGAGGTGCATATATACAGAAAGGGAAAGTAAAAGATGCCACCAATAAGTATAGAAAGTGATCAACTTCAAGAGCAGTGTTGCCAATTTGGGGGAAAAGTCGCTAAATCTAGGGGATTCGCCATCCAGGATAGCGACAAAAATTAATTTTTCCGATTAGCGACTTTTTTGGTGATTTTGGAATGACGATTTGGCGACTTACTTACAAATCTAGCGACTTTTGTGCTGCAAGCTATTTGTCCTAAAATAAGTATTATTAGCTCGAATCAGTTCAGATATATATGTCTTTTTCCTTTTGCTTATTTGAATCAGAGCAGGTGTCGACGAGCTGGGAAAGTACACAACATTTATTTGGGAAAATACACAGCATTTATCTCTATATTCCCAATTTGATTGCTGTTATATCTTACCTTCTACCGGGGACCAACTCTAGCTTTTAATGACCTTTAGTTTAGAGAGCTTCCGTTTAGAGGCACAAATAATACATTACCGATAGGAAATTGATTATCTGTAGAAGCGTGAATAGAAGTGATGTAAGATTTTTTCTAGACCTTTAATAATTTTTTTCGTTATTCTAAAGTCATTTTTGATCTCGTTGAAGCAAAATTGATCATAAAGTTAAAAATATTTAAAAGGGAAATTATTGTTAGTTATATATGAGTCTTTCATATACGTTCTTGCAGATAGTAGTATAGCTTGAATTGATCACCTATCTTATATATATATATATATATATATATATGAAAGGCAAAATTCCACGAAAAATATTTTAGCGACTTTTCACTCAAAATTGGAGTCATTTTATCTCCTATTTAGCGACTTTTTGTAACAACTTGTTGGCAACACTGTTCAAGAGGTACAGATAACAGTATAGTGTGGAGTTCTTGTGTACTATTCATTGTTGGTGGAAGTTTTCTTCTTTTTGTCCTTTATTCTTTTCTCCACGTTAAAAGATTAGACCAAAAAGTTTACAGAAATAAAAATAAGCTTTTCATTGTTGCATTGTTATGTTCTCAATGATTTTGCATTGTAAATATTGTTTCTTAAAAATATTAATACAGTATGTTAAACTTGAAGTTAAAGAGATTTTTTAAAGAATTGTGCTATATCTTTTAAATTATGCTTTTAAAATTAGTTTCTTCTGGACCCTTAGACAGCCACAAGCATGTTCAAGGTACCAACCATATGTGTAAATAGCTATTATGCTTTTTATGCTTTGTATGCTTTTGGGTTGCTCTACTAATAAGTAAAACTTTCAAATGCATACAGAAACATAGATAATAAGTCAGCATTGAGAACTGAATTGATGTATCGATGACTAGGTGGAATCGTCCTTCAGTTTAAGAGAAATTAGCGGAAAAAGTTACGAAGAGAATTATGTGGAATAGATCATTATATGAATAGCTGGCGCTAGTTTCAAGTAGTGCTACATACTATGGTATTTATAGTCAATAGTACCGGTATTTGGAATTCGTGACGCTTATAGTTGCAAGATGGTAACACTAGGGTAAAGTGTAAAATTGAATTACATCAGTAGAATTGAATTTATCTTACGGTTAAAAGTTTATGGCACAGGTCGGATGTAACTGAGTAATAAACTTACAACAACAACAACAACAACAACAACAACAACAACAAAAATCGGGACGATAGGGTGCTCGAATCGAACATCGGCCTTCTGAATGTTAATCCGATGTTCTAACGCCTGAGCTCAGTTGGAATACGTAGTGTACTCCCGCCAATAGGGCCCAATACTACTGCGTGTGGATTCTATAGAATCAATCTAGGGCGCCGATTTCTCTGTAACTTTGGGGATCCATTCAGATGCAGAAGGTATATATGAGGGTTTTAAGACAAACTGAATTCAAATTGTGCAAAATATTGTATATTTATAAATAGATTGCGGGGTCCACATGAACTTTGAGGGGGCTGCCCCCGGCTCCCCAGGATCTGTGACCTTGACAGGTCACCGTGATCACGATAAGCAATGAAGAAATGGTTGGAATATAAACATACCAGTTGTATTAATAGCACACTGCCAGCTCTACTGCCAGAGTTCTGCCCTCAGGTACACGCATAATCGGGGATTCCCCGAAACACACGCATGATGGGAATTTCCCGGTGCAAACGAATGATCTGCAAGCTCTCACGCAAACAAAAAAAGTACATGATTAAGCAAGTGTACAAATAGATGTAGGAGGAAGGAATGTTTCGTCGCTGATTTACTCGACCTTTTCTCTCCTATCACTGTTAAGTTTGAGTTGCGTTTCTTTAGCACTAGATGGTGAAGAGCATTGCCTCATTTACAGGTTGTTTTCGCGTAGCATTTTTCGTTATATTTCTTAATGTAAGACGACCAATGTCACTATTCCAAGTGAACATTTTCATTTTCCGGAAAATTTTCCGTCTTCCGTTTTCCGGAAAATTTCCGTTTCCGTTTTTCCGGAAAATTTTCCGTTTCCGTTTTTCCGGAAAATTTTCCGTTTCCGTTTTTCCGGAAAATTTTCCGCCTTCCGATTTTCCGGAAAATTTTCCGTTTCCGATTTTCCGGAAAATTTTCCGTTTCCGTTTTTCCGGAAAATTTTCCGTTTCCGTTTTTCCGGAAAATTTTCCGTTTCCGTTTTTCCGGAAAATTTTCCGCCTTCCGATTTTCCGGAAAATTTTCCGTTTCCGTTTTTCCGGAAAATTTTCCGTTTCCGTTTTTCCGGAAAATTTTCCGCCTTCCGATTTTCCGGAAAATTTTCCGTTTCCGATTTTCCGGAAAATTTTCCGTTTTCCGATTTTCCGGAAAATTTTCCGTTTTCCGTTTTTAATTTTCCGGTTTCCGGAAAAAATATTTTCCGTTTTCCGTTTTTCCGGAAAATGTGGCCATCCCTACCATATTATAGTTCATTTGTAAGCCTACCATGAAAATTTTGGGGGGCCAGTGAAAATTTAGGGGGGTCCGGCCCACCCTAGCCCCCGTGGATACGGGCCTGGTGTTAAATTCAAAGGCCTGTGAAAACTACGTGCAACTTTTTTTTTTTTTTTTGCCATAGAAGTACTATTGTGACGGGATTACGATGTTGTTGGTAAAATGGCAGAGTTATCCAACTAAATGGTAGGCCTACTATTATGGTTTCGTAGGGGTCTAGTGTTATTTTCAAATCAGAATAAATGTATTCCCAATTTTAATCTCGAAAAGCTCAATATCTTTTAGTCAACCCGATTTATCAACATAAGGCCTTGAATAATGCTTCCAGTTCCAAACCGTGATGCCAGATGAATTGCATATAGTTACTAGGACTATAATTTCTGGACTAAAGAGATTCTAACCCTGTAATTTATTGTTAAAGTGTATTTTCACCTTCAACGCTAGCATTCCAGCAAGAGCAAGAATCTGAAACGGAAGTCATGGGCTTTCCTGCCAACGTTGTCATGACAATACCTGCTTGCTTGATCATGTTGATTTTTTATATGAGTATGGCCATGCTTCCAGGACAGGACTGTTCCAGATACAAATTGACAAATCGGACTTACGAGCTGGCATGCCCCTACTCAGGCACGTATGCAGAAATTTATTTCGGGAAGGGTCAAAGGCATTTGAGGGAGTTCAAATTCAATTTGAAGATAAAATTATATTAAAATTGTAAACTTGCCCCTAGAATTAGACTAAATTGCAGAAAAATCGGGATTTCGGGGGTGGGGGGCGGACCACTAAAACCTACCCCTGAGTACGTCCCTGCCTCTACTGGATTCGAGGTTTTCCGCACGCTAATTTAACAAGTCTCTTTCAAGACCTCAATATTAAATATTTGTGCTTGAAGAATAATCATATTTTCAGCTCTTAAGAGCATAAAAGACGAATGTGGATTGATATATTTCTTGGCAAGATATGAACACAAATTAAAATTATTCTCATAACGAATCACAACTGAAAAAAAAAGTTCAGAAAATTCTACCTGTATTTGAAAACTTTATTTTTTAAGTTTCGATACCTAAAATTTATTAATAATACTGTATCCCTGGCGTTAAGAGTAAATCTAAGAAGATCTTTGGCAGAAATGAGGGATTTTAAATGGTGATATATGGTCAGCTGACTTCCATCATTGTTTCTAGCTTTCTAAACAGAATTTGGCTATTTTTTAATTCAAATAACTTCCCGATTGTCCCATGACATTAGATTAAAACAGAAAATGATGTTCAAATCGAAAATCGAATCCAAGACCACGTGGGCGAAACAAGGACGCAATACCACCACTATCATTTCAACTATTCCTACATAAAATATGATAGAAGTCGGCTTAAAAATAGACTATTATTAGACCCTATCAATTCTACATTCAAATTAAGAGCTTTAATTATGTTATGGAAACTTACCTCCACTCTTAAGTTCATAGCATCTCCATTAGTTCTCGTCACACACTCTTGAATTATCTAATTGGTAAATTATATCAATAGTTGTCTATTCTAGCTCTCTCTCCATTATGAACTCAATAACATTCTATTTTGAATCATAACTGGAGACAATAGTGACTTCAGATTTCTCCTAAGAGAGGGGATTGTTAATATGCGTAAATGAAAGCTAATACTGTGAAAATACTGGTAACATTTGCATGAACGAAGTTATGGTTTCGGGGGGAATTTTTGCCGACCAACCCTTGAAATCGTCACTGACAAGTAGGTACGCAAATCTAGTACACGTGTAACTCTGAGCAATATCTTTTGTTCCTCCTGCATCTTCATACAGAATTCATGGTAACTCGAAGTTTCACAAGAAATTCACACATCTCGTGTTGGGCAACTTAGTGAACCTCTCCAACCTATTTCTTTCCTTCAAGGCAGTTAAAATATAAAAGCAAACAAACACATTTTTTATTATTTTAAATGAAAACTCCAAATACCAAATTTCTTGTATGTAACCTTACGGGATTCCACAATATGGACATATTATTACAAATACAACTCCATTTCACCCCTTCCACTTTGAATTTTCAACCTTTTTTTTTTCTTTTCTATGCCACGTTTTATTAATCCAAACGAAATGCCTTAATATCGGTTCCAAATTTTGTCTCTATCTTTAAGGGATTTTGAGATATGGACACCTTTTTCGTAATATTTGTTACTCCATTTTTCTAATCCCTTCCCCGTCGTATTTCCAAAAGATCTTTCCTTCGCATGGGCGATTGAAGGGGAAGGGGGCCGGGCCGCCTGCTCACGAAAATGTATAATATATAGTTCCAGCACTGGGACCCGGGATGGCACTTTTAGCAAAAATACCAAACGTAATATAGCAATCAGGGAGATCATCCCCCTAGAAAATTTTCTTCGGTCGCCCATATTCCTTAGTGATGCTTTATGTCACAAATCCTATGTACTGTCCAAATTTCAAGTTTCTAGCTTCAATACCTTGGCTTAGGCGTTGATCAGTCAGCCAGCCAGAATTTCTTTTGTATCGTATTTACTCGCGTAATTCACACACCTGAACTTTTAAACAATATTAAAAAAATACAATTTTAACTAGATTTTCAAGACCTATAGGAAGAATCTTTCGTCTCGGTGACATGGTTGTACAATTCTGTTTGAAGGATTCTTGTAATTGGTGAATGTAAGGTCAAGAATGGGTCCGAGGACTAAGATGAATGCAGATTTGTCTGATTTCCTCGGCGGTCTTACATCAATTTTCAACATTGAAATGTTTCCATCAACAAGCCATTTAAAGACATGAGAAAGCTGTACGTAAAAATGGATTGCTGAAGGAGGACACAATTTGACACCACTTGGACAGATAAGGCGCCCGTCGATTGAATAGATATGCACCTGGACAGCGAGAGAATGGGACACGATGGATCAACGCGTAATTGATAAGAATATTTTGAAGGCTGGAATTTTCGCTGAATTGGGCGTCAGTGATGACGACGCCTTATGGCAACAGACTGAGAAAAATGTAGATGAATTAGAGGCAAACTGTAGTTCTGAGGAAGGCAGCAATGATGGAAAATGGACACTAAATTTCAATAATATAAATATCATTTTCTCACAAACTGTCACTCACGCACCTACTTTTAAATTTAGAAATGATGGTTAAAAAAGTGCGTGAATTACGCAAGCAAATACAGTATAGATTATCATTATATTAAGTTTGCAGTCCTAATTATGCCTGTAGTTACATTATAAATTGGCAGGGCTATCTGATTAAGTGCAGCTACTGTAGACAAGAATCGTTGAGATGTAATCATGCATTTAGCGTTTATGCTTTTCAGTATTGGAGACTTTTCATAGTCTTAGTACTTACTTTAAAATACTTTAGTCAACTCTTTGTTTTCCGCAAACAAGGAACGAGTGGGTTAGTAAGATAAATTTTGATGATTCATTGTCAGCAATTAAACCCGCCGTGTATCAATACTTCGCTCGTTAGGATTATCAATATTATCAATTCTAACTCAACAATTATGAGAACAATTAGAATCATATTTTTCTACCTGGTACAGTAATCATTGTAACTTCCATCGTAGATGATTTGCTACGTTCAACTTATAAATATTCGATGTATTCATAATCACTATCACAAAATAACTATCATAATGATGTTGAAAACGATCCCATTTAACTTTTTATTTCAATACAAATATCTATAAATCTAATAATTCCAAGTATAGATATATTATTTGACGAACATTAGCAATATATCAATTGGATTGCTTCGGAGGGTAGGCATAATTTAAGTGCAAGTAAATAAAGGAAAAAGGAAAATCAAAATACTCATCATGAATGAATCAACAAACATCTTAACATGACAAGTCTATAGTGAAATAGGCTTCTAATCAGTAGCTATTGCTTCTATGAGAGAAATAAATAACTACATGTTTCTCTACTTTACATAAAAATATAGTTAAAACACTTCGTTTCTTACGTTAGACCTCAAATTCATTGTACATTGTGACGTCATTAGCCTAGTCATCCGTCCACTGGCGCGATGTTCAACATGAACAGACATGAGTTGAATTTTATTACACTTTATTTAAGACTTAAAATGTTTACCATTATTATGAACGTTAATGAAGTTTAAAGCTTAGCTGAACCATTACTAATTTAAATACTAGCAAATAATTAGCACGGACTACAAAGATCTATGCCTCATTACATTCGGAAGTAAAATAATGTAATTGTACTCAGTTAAAGTAATTTAATATATTTAAACCATACTTATTATTACAACATGTACTTCTGTAAACGGAAAATAATTTGTTTAATAGAATATTTAATCTCTTCTACCTTATTGAACCTTCTACCTTAAGAGAGAACGATGCATGCCATAATCAAAATAAATCACTTCGTTCTTATAATCTCTACACCAGACGCACACAGATAAATAGTTGTTAACATCGTTGCCAACTCACAGAATTGGAATGAATTAAGTACAGTAATATAGTTCATCTCTTGATGCAAACATTAAAAAATCAACGTATAAGGAATGTAGAACAAATTTTGCAAACGGAATTCTAGTGCTATTTAAATATTTCAAGTTTTTCGGAAATTGCTAACACTAAAATTTTCTGAATCTTAAATTATTGTAATTGACACATAGGGATGGACACGAATCGAGCTAAAACTCGACTCGACTCGAAATTCGAAGCGAATTCGAGTCGAGTTTCGAGTCGAGCCAAAGGTAATATTCTCGAGTCGAGTTACGAGCCGAGTCACTGTTTTGAGGTCGAGTTTCGAGTCGAGGCGAGTTTGAAAAATGGCTCACTCGTTTAGCTCGTTTTAACTCATGGTAAAATGGTTTTAACTCGTTTTGAAATAATTGCCTGATTAGACTGGAAAGCGAAAGCTATGAGAAATGTAAGCAGTAATGTGGAATATTTATAGTGTTGGTCACGAGGTGAGACACTGCTCGCATCTCGCCTCGCCTCGATTAACAAGACGACAATGTATTTTTATAACGAGACAGGCTCAAATGTCGTGAGCACTAATATAAATATATACTGTAGTTCTCACCATCAAGGCTGAGACTTGCACGGTTAAAGTTTTGAGCCGAAGCAGAAGCCCAACCCGAATACGGATTTTAACCGGCTTAGCTCGGTTCCACTCAGTGAACAGCTCGAGCCAGCTTGTTTGAGATGAGGCACCGACTTGACTCGGCTCATTTGAGCCATCGTCTCGAGCGGGCTCGGTTGGGGTAAGCCATCAGCTCGGTTTGTTTCGTCTCGTGTCGGTTTGGGTGGGTGAGCTATTGGCTCGGCTCGATAGGGAATGAGCTGTGAGCCGAGCCGCTCGAGCCGTTGATAACCCTAAACCCGGACCAAGCAGTTTTGAACATGTGTGGCCGGTGCCCTCTAACTTTTAACGATTTTTGGTTCGAGCCCCGATACTTCCGCCTCCGGAACTCAAACCCAGAACCTCGTGAACGATGTCCTTGTCTCCGAGACTTCACGACCACCGAGGTCAGCAGTCAACTAGTTTTTAGTATTCAGATACAAACTACCTATCTTTCATCTTTATACATGGTGTTATAATAATAATAATAATAATAATAATAATAATAATAATAATAATAATAATAATAATAATAACAATAATAATAATAATAATAATAATGTTATAGTAGTAGTAGTAATATAATTGATAATAATTATATTGTCTATGTAGGATACATGAAGAAAGTACTTGAAACTACACACAGCATTTGGCTCGACTCGACTCGAAACTCGAGTCAAATTCGAGTCGAGTTGGAGAAAATTTTTCGAGCCGAGTTCTCGAGTCGAGCTCAAAGATGTCTGTTTCTAGTCGAGTCGAGTTTCAATGAAAACTCGCTCGTGTCCATCCCTATTGACACAGGGTTTCGTGATAAGTGTATTTTGACAGAAAGCAATTCGTAGAATTCCAACGAAGATGATGCTTGATTTGGACTTAGGGATTAGTGGGCACTTGGTGACAGTGCAAGTTTGAATGACCGGAATATATATTCCTGTATGGCTGTATATATTAGGAATAAGTAAATTTGGGCAGTAGCGGATCTAGCCCTAGGCCGGAGGGCCTAGGGCCCAGTTTTTTTAATGAAAAAATAATTTAAGCTATTATTAACATATTTTTGGAAGTTTGTACAGTCGTGGCCAACCTAAGTTTTCAGTGACGTAATTTCAGTAGCTCCAAATCACTAACCATAAATAATTCCAAGTAATGTTGGAACTGCACCATTATGAAAGAGTTTCCATAGGCGTGCGCAACGTGGGTGCCATGGGTGCCTTAGCACCCCATTAGACAAACTTTTTTATGTAGAATTATTACAAACTGAGAAGAGATTACGTGTAAATTATTTCCCGTCTGCATGTGTGCCGTGCGTCGCCGACGCAGCGTCGAGTGCAATGACGCTATCTTTTCTTAGAGGAAGGGGGGAGGATGACATTTCCTATGGTGGTACTTTAGATCTGGCACCCACATTCCCAATGTCCTGCGCACGCTAGTGAGAGTATCCTATTACAAAACCTCATTTTTCACATTTAGCTGCACATAGTTAAAATTGTTAGTACTTTGAAGTAACAAATAATTCATATATACCTAATGCATGCTCGCAAATACGCAATGATCTTAAGTTATAGAAACGAACACAGGGCTGCAACATTTTCTGTATTTGGCAATGCGGTTTGTCGATGCGCACAAACAAACAATCCCATATTTTAAAGATTACCCTTTATGTAGAACAAATTGTGCAGTTATGATTTGATAAAAGATCTACAATATATCTGTGAAGTACAATAATTCATACATATATATAAAATAGCTTGTTTTCTGCTGTACAGGTGCAATATGGCGTCCTGTGCAAGGGCAATTCAGTCCGTTTAGCTGCGTGCTATTTTCTATTAACCACTTTAATGACAAGTGATTTTTTTTCGTTGAAAAAGTAATGCTTAGAAGAGGGGAAAGTGTCAACACCCGCAAAGATAAGAGACAGGATGACCAATAAAAGTACACGATTGGAAAGATGGACAATTTGACAAAGCGGGTCATTTATCACAAAGTGCATTTTTCACGAGTGTGATCTTAGCAGGACCACTTCTGAAAATTATAAATATTTGCACATCATACGTTTGTACTGCGTTTGTACCGGTTAGTACCGTAATAATTTTCGTTTGTACCGGCCTCAAATTCGAAAAAAATCGAAAAATAAAGTGGTCCTGAACTTAGCGGACCACTGATAAATTTCTAAAAATTTGATAATTTTTCTATGCGAATCGTTTGTACTGCGTTTGTACCGAATTGTACCGTAAAAATTTTCATGTGAAACGATCTCGAATTCGAAAAAATCGAAAGAAAAGTGGTCCTGCTAAGTTCACGTGAACTTAGCAGGACCACTGATAAATTTCTACAAATTTGATGATTTTTCTGTACGAATCGTTCGTTCTGCGTTTGTACCGGATTGTATCGTAAAAGTTTTCGTCTGTACCGGTCTCAAATTCGAAAAAAATCGAAAAATAAAGTGGTCCTGCTAAATTCACGTGAACAAAGCAGGATCAGAATACAAATTTCTGCAATCTTAAGATTTTTCTGTTTGAATCGTTTGTTCTACGTTTGTAAAGGATTGTACCGTAAAAATTTTCGTTTGTACCGGTTCCAAATTCGAAAAAAATCCAAAAATACAGTTGTCCTGCTAAGTTCACGTGAGCTTAGCAGGACCACTGATAAATTTCTAAAAAAAATGATGATTTTTCTATACTAATCGTTTGTACTGCGTTTGTACCGAATTGTACCGTAAAAATTTTCATCTGTACCGGTCTCAAATTCGAAAAAATCGACAAATAAAGTGGTCCTGCCAGGGACGGCGCCAGGAACGCTTGATGGGGTGGGTGGAAAGAGGCGGACCTAGTTGCTGGGTGGGCGGACAATGAAAATGAGAACTGGGCAATGTAGACATTTTTTGACAATAATTAAATTTCAATTTTTAGACTATTTAGTTAGCTAAGGCTCAGACCGAAATATGGGAGAAACAAGGATGTGGAAAACAGCTGTGTTGGCCTTATAGAAGCTGCCATTCCAGCATTCACCTGGTGAGACTAAAGAAATGCAGGACTTAGGATGGGCCGCGGGAGTTCGTGGCAATATGCTCGACCTACCGAATTCCGCGTGGCACACACACTACCTCTACTTTCAGTTTGCTTTAAACAATAATAACGGTGTGTACTGTGTAGTCGATGAAGTTCAAAACAGCTTTATCTCCTCTCCCTCCAAGAATTCACGTGAATGCATAGAAATAAAAGAAGGTTCAAACACAGACTAACAGATAATACACTACTTTTCGTTAATAACATAAAATACACAATAAGTAGGTAAAGTAAAACAAGGATAAAATACGCTGCTGCAAATATTTTTATCTTTGAAGTATTTATTGCAAGAAAGCGAGAGACAACGAATATAAATGAGTAACTTCAGAAGCAACGCTGTCGTCTTCGCTCTCTCCAACATCTAGTTCATTTTCACTTTCTTCGAAATCAAACACTTTAAATTGCGAATCCTGGTTGTCACATGTATTTGTATTTTTGTGCCTTTTTCCCCATTGAAGAAGAAGGATTACCACTAACGTCAACGAATTGAAAATCGCACTTCTTTGAACACGAGAATGACACTGAGCCTGAAGGGATATCGCTGATAAGTTTTTTCGACATATTAGTTGAACAAGCACCGACCGCCAAGACTTCTGAACGCAACATCGATCAACTCAACAATGCTATAATAAGGGTTTTTACAAATCTGTTTAATGCCACACGGGTAAGACATGTGGTACATTGCTGTAAACAATTGCAAGTTGCAACCCTCTTATAAGAAGCTATCGCGCCGACACAAAGCAAGGGCGCCGATTTCTCTGTAAATTTGGGGGGTTGGGGGAATTAAGATGCAGAAGGCATGTATGAGGATTTTAAGACAAATTGAATTCAAATTATGCCAAATATTGTATATTCATAAATAAAATGAGGGGCGCACATGAGCTTTGGGGGAGCCCGGGCCCCCCTTTACACAAAGCACTACTCTCCTCCCTCTCTTTTTAGAAACGAGACAATAGACAATACTCTCCAGTCCTGTCCATTATTTAGTCGACTTTTTAAAAAGCACTTACTTTTGTTTTCAGTGCAGCACATACAAACACTGGCGTTGCAATAGCACGATTGTGCGTGTGTGTTAAACTTCAATTCATTAATCACGACTTTTGGCATCATTATATTACTACAAGTATCTGTCTTAAAATCATTGTGCATTGCACAGTTAAACAGAGTCCTAGAACCTATTACATTACAATCGAAAGTAATACCTATTGCTTTTGAAGTACAGGATGTCACCTTCAGTGCTGGATTTGCATATAAGATAAACAAGCTATAGCTTAGGGCCCCGCTCTCTTGGGGGCCCCAAAAATTTGAAAGAAAAAGTGGCTGTAATGTCATTTCCAAATAATAAGATAAAGCAAATAAGATAAAACGCACATACAACAACGGTGTTCTGTACTGTTATGTATTAAGCTCTCATGAAGCAAGTAATAGGGCCCTGTTTTCCAACCCGCCTGCAATGGGATTTCTGTTGCCCAGCCCCGCTTATAATGGAACCCTCGTTTACCAGCTCCGCTTGTAATGGGGATTTTGTTTCAGAGCCCCATTTGTAATCGGGACCCTGTTTTCCAGCCATTACACTTAGCTACTTTAATAAGACTTCACAGCATAAGTGATACAGTATCTTGTATGCGGATAGAACTCTAGTGCTACCCTTTCACGTACTATTTGGAATTCGACAAGAAATTAAGTCTGGTAATAGTGGATGCATAAGGAGAAGGCATGAAACGACAAGCTCGCGAAATAATAGTAAAATATAAAGGAATTACAGCCCTAAGCGGCAATAATCTTTACATCGTGAAATTATAGCTATTTTATTTCGCTGTACGTAAGTATGAAAAGTAGCGTGCAGAAGTATTTTCATAACTTTCAGAACTTGGCACTGATTTTCATAGTGATCCTATAGAGTTGAGTTGATTTTGAGTTTAACGTCCCTTTCAGCAGCGAGGCTACATGAGACGGGACCACATGGAATTAACGTGGAATCCGAACCACATGAGCTCCCACCGGGAATCGAACCCGGACTTCCCACGCCAAAGGTGCGTACGCTAACCGCTTAGCCACGGAGGAGCTCATATAGTGATCTATAGAGTGCAATAATGGATCACTAAAGGCAGGGACGGATCCAGTGGGCGATCGCCCCCAGAATCGAATATTTTTTTGTTTTAAAAATAAAACCTATCCTAAGAATTTTCACCTTTGTATTATAAACGTAAAATAAAACTTATTGACTTCGAACGACTGCCCCCCCCCCCAAATTCAGAATGGATCCGCCCCTGACTAAAGGAAAGAATAGGAGCACGAATCGTAGTGATTTCATCCATTCGTTCTAGGCATATGAGTCGTTCGTTTGTATATATTAACAGTATTTTATGTGTACTGTTACGTTCAGAACTGCCCGAATTTACCTTGTGTAAGTTAGTATGCAGCAGGCTGAATGCGTTAGGTTATCGGCACTAGTTACTACATAGCAAGGCAAGGTACCAACATCTTTTCACGTCGCAGTATAAAGATGCTACCTACATTTATAGGTCTTATAATAATTTTAGTGCAACAGTTAGGTTTTTTAACGATATTTTTATGATTTTCAGCCAGAGACGCATCTAGCCAGGGGCTAGAGAGGACTAAGACCCCAGTTTTTTGAGTGACAAAAGTAATTGAAGCCATTAGTTACATATTTTTGAAAGTTTATAGTAAACTCACGATATATCTATCATAATCTGGGTTTTAGTTGCCCCTTCTCTAGTTTTAACCTTCTAGGTTCGCCTCTGCTTCCAGCGAATTTGTGTCGTATTACACCTTGTGTAATCTTCGAGGGTTGCATTCCATTTTGAGTTACTCTAGTAACCTGACCTGGAAAAAGCTCACACGATTAGTTGAGCTTCAGGCAGTAATTACCAACCTTGGATGATATTTAGACTGTATTTACTTACACGGATCCCTGGAAACGTTTCAAACTTTACCCAATTGAATAGAAACAACTTGAAATGAGAAATGATGCGGTCTCCACATATTGTAGAAGCATGGCGTGGAGCGTTGATCATAGTTGGGGAAAAAGAAAACAGAGAAGACCGACAAGGGGCTTTATTGGTACCAAATTAAACTAACGCTAATTTTACAAATTTTACAGTTTTTCTGTAATGTATTCAAAACAGTAAGTTAAGTTAACGAAATATTCACGAAAACGTATTTAGATATGTATTAGATCCATAAATTACCATATAGCATATATTCAAACAGAAAAGGCGAAATTTTGTCGCTGAAAAAGAAAGCTAGAAATAAAAGGGCCCCATTAACTTCAATAGCTTAGGGCCCCATCAAACTTAAATCCGGCACTGGTCACCTTCATTATTCTACTTCTGTTGCAGGGGTGTCATTTCAGTTTTCGCTGAGTGGGCAAGAACACCAACAACATAAGACTTTCACAGTTTGTACTAGTATATTAGTAGACAATCGATAAAGTATATGTATTCCTCAAACTCTTGTGGGGGCAATTGCCCCCTCCTGTCCCCCCTGTTCTGTTGGAGTGGGCGGATGGGTGGGCGAGGCCATCCATCGGGTGGGCGGTTGCCCACCCCCGCCCACCCTTAACGCCGTCCCTGGGTCCTGCTAAGTTCACGTGAGCATAGCAGGACCAGAATACAAATTTCTGCAAATCTTAAGATTTTTCTGTTTGAGTCGTTTGTTCTACGTTTGTATCGGATTGTACCGTAAAAATTTTCGTTTGTACCCTTCTCAAATTCGAAAAAATCGAAAAATAAAGTGGTCCTGCTAAGTTCACGTGAACATAACAGGACCAGAATACAAATTTCTGCAAATCTTAAGATTTTTCTGTTTGAATCGTTTGTTCTGCGTTTGTACCGGATTGTACCGTAAACATTTCGTTTGTACCTGTCTCAAATTCGGAAAATTCGAAATATAAAATGGTTCTGCTAAGTTCACGTGAAAACAAAGTGGTCCTTCTAGGTTGACGTGAACTTATCAGGACCAGAATACAAATTTCTAGAAATCTGAAGATTTTTTCTTAACAAATCGTTTGTACTGCGTTTGTACCGGATTGTACCGTAAAAAGTTTTGTTTGTACCGCTCTCAAATTCGAAAAAATCGGAAAGTAAAGTGTTCTGCTAAGACGAAATGAGACATTTGTGGAATTGTTTTTGGAACAATTTTCATTATATTCTATTGCATTATCTGTTTCTGAAACGCTAGGAGTCAAACTATGGTACTAATTTAAAGATTAATTAATAATGTGTCGCTCGCGATTGATCTGAATCTTTTGACTACTTTTTTGGATGAGCGAGTGAGTCGTCTCTGACTAGGAATGATCGACGATTCTTTATGAGTCGTGTTTCTTCGTGATTCGTGTATTTTCGGGAGTCGTAGTTTTTAAGGAGACATGGTTCTTCGGGAGTCATGGTCTTTGGCAGTCAGATTTCTTTAGGAGTACGGTTTTGAGGGAGACACGGTTATTTGGGTTTGACAATATTTGTAGCATATGAATCTCGTCCAGCCGGAAAGAATATTAAGTATTGGTTGGAGCTTTTATTCCTTATACTGGTACCTCAACCTATACCTTATATTGTTTCTGACTGTATGTTGCTCATTCGCGAATCGCCTCTTGCTTCTCGATCTTCGTTGGTCCAATCAGTTGCTGTTTTGGAAAGGTGGATTCACTGATTTGTGCGCCTTCTCAACAGTGTAGCCAGATTGGACTACAAGAACCGGATTGGGCAAGTTTTGATCCCAAAAGTTCCTACCAAAATTTCAAATTGAGCGACCCGTTACGTTTTCGGCTACTTGCAATTATCTGCCAGTTTAACTCTTAAGAATACGTTACTTTCTTATTTTTATATTTGAAATCACAAATTTATGTTATACAATAAAATTTTTGTTTGTTTTGTATCCTATTCACAATGAACAATAGTTTTAATGAAACTAACACGTTTGATACTAGCTCAATTCTTGTTTTAGTAGATTTTAACCTCAAGATCTGACAACACAAGTCTTTTGTTGACTTTGTGCTGTAGCAGTATCACTGACTGTGTTTCTGTCTCAGTTAATGCCCAACCTAGTAGTTATATGGAACTGTGTAAACGTGAACGTCGGAAGGTTAATTATGCTACTGCATTATCCATATTAACATAAAGAGTAAGTGAAGTTACAATAGAAAGTTCCTAAATTCATAGGTCCCAGATAACAGAAAATTAGCAAATGAATGGAAAAAGTGACCAACTGTCCAAAACTGTGGTCGCCGCATGACCGTTGTCAACCCTGACATCTGGGGGTAGTAAAATTGTATAGTTCGAAATAATTTATTTTTATGTTTGGGCTACAAATAGTTGAAATCCGCTGGCAACACTGCTCCTTAGTGGAGCTCAATTATGTGTTACCATATGCAGGCCTGTCCATGAATTGGCTCCCGGAGCCAAAGCGTGAGCGGGCACGAGCGAAGATAAGAACAGGTGAGCACAGGTGCTGCTAGCTTCGCTTCTTCCACTGCATCCGATAAGTGTTGCCAACCACACATGATGGCAAAAAACCTATGGCCAAGCCTGGCCAGAAATTCGCACGATGAAGCATTGAGCAGACGCAAGCGTGAAATGTGCAGGTGTGCTCTCCCCCTCCCCATTTCGAAAGCAGTGACGCGAAAACACTGCAGGAAATAAAATTGGTACGTTTTTTGGTTGAGGAAGACGCATGATAGAGGTTACAGTTAGCGTTGAAGTAACTAACAAATGAACAAGAAAGAAAGAAAGAAAGAAAGAAACTAATATTAAACATGTCATCTTACAGACGTAAAAACGACTGCAAAAATCGGATACGAATTGTTTCAGACCTTTTTAGCTTGCTTACACAATTCGTGACGTTGTATTACATTAGCACTCGGTCTGTAATTTGTCATTCGCTTCACGTTTGCTAAGTTGTAAACGCCTTTCGTTGCTAGATTGATAGGAGAACGACGGGAGGTTGATAATAATAATAATAATAATAATAATAATAATAATAATAATAATAATAATAATAATAATAATAATAATAATAATAATAATAATAATACGCATTATTATTATTATTATTATTATTATTATTATTATTATTATTATTATTATTATTATTATTATTATTATTATTATTATTATTATTCGGACCAAAGAGGGATGAAAATGGGGATTGGAGGAAATTCATAACTAGGAATTGCATAGTTTATACCGCTCACCTAACATTATTAGGGTTATTAAGTGTAGAAGGCTCAGGTGGGCAGGCCATGTAGCCAGAATGGAAGAAATTAGAAACGCTTTCATAATTTTAACTAGGCGTAGATGGGAAGACAATATTAAGATGGATCTTGCAGAAATAAGAGTACAGAGTAGAAACTGGATCCAGTTGGCTAAGGACATAAGTTAGTGGAAATATTTTGTAAACGCGGCATTGAACCTTCGGGTTCCATAGACCATAGAGTTAGTTAGTTATTATTATCTAAAAGAAATGTTCAAATGTTGTTAAGAGACAATTACACAGAAGAACCGAGTTTCGACCAAACACTAATTTGCCGGAAGGAAATTCCAGTGCAGTCCAGCCTATTTTAAGCGTTATCCGTGCAACCCACGTTTCATGTTCAAGACATTGGGAATAATTGTTCGTATCATTCAGTTGGAACGTTTCCTTTCGAATTTACGCTATTACAGTAGACCTACGCTATTACAGTAGGCCTACAACATTGTGACTTTCAAAATCAGTCAGTAACTATCGAAGAAAGACAAGCGTGTAGCTTCAGTCGTTGAAATGATTTAACATTCTTTTTCACTTTTAACAAGCCACCGGCAAGCAACCAGCCAGGGACAATACATTTTTCCTTATTAAAAAGACACTCCTTGTTAAAAAAAAAAAAAAAAAAAAAACTAATTGCAGTCACTAACGGTCACACTTAAAAATGGAAAATCTCTTTGGCTCTCTTAATATTTTGTTTGATTCTTTGCGATCAAAGTAACTTTAAAAGTGGAGTAAGAAATACTATTCTTCCTATTGATAGTGTAATGTGGCTTCTAATCTCCACAACCAACCCCTTGCTAAGCCTATTCGTACACACATACATGCATAAGCTAATTTTCTGGAGATATACTTAGATAATTACAAACAAGTGCTACAGTTTTTTTTCTTATCAACAGATTATCTCTTTTCCTAAAAAGCGAAACAACATAATATAACAAACCCACACTCGGATATAACAAACCCACATCCCTCTTTAACAAAAGGAAAGAAAAAAGAAGAAAAGGAACGTACATAGTTTATCATTTGATTGCTGTTACAAGTTTGTATTGTCTATAGTTAACGGTTACCACATTGTAAAAAAACACTTTACACTAAATGGCAATCAGTTACCATACATACTTTTTTTTTTTTTGGTAAGCTAGTGATTACCGCCAAGGTTGACAACACTTCCGCTCCTCTAAGGACAAAACCCGAAGATCCACGAAGCACGAACAATGGTATTTGCCCGTAGAATGCTCGTGAGCGTTCACGAGGAGAGTTTCCACTATCTGCTCGCCGTGGGCAGGGCTGCCATATGTATACGTACCTCTGGCATGAATAAATTAAAAACAGTACCAAACGTTTAGCACTTTAGTCCGGCCGTCAAACCCCTGATTTTGAGTGTACCGTGCATTCATGTCCGCATAAAATATTTTCACGTTTTCATAACCTCTTAACCCTACCAAGTAATATTAGGAAGGTGTCTCCCTAACACCCTTGGGCAATTTGTATAAAACACGTTAATATGGAATGGCTGCCGCCATTAACGGAATTTCTAGTTTCATTAATCTTTCTTCAACTTCTTGTTCTATCATGTGAATATAGGTGCGTATCCCTATGTTTTAATGGTCAAAAATGCTTTAATAAAAATACTTTTGCGGTACAATCCGGTACAAACGTAGAACAAACAATTCAAACAGAAAAATCTTAAGATTTGCAGAAATTTGTATTGTGGTCCTGCTAAGTTCACGTGAACTTAGCAGGACCACTTTATTTTTCGAAGTTTTCGAATTTGGGACCGGTACAAAGGAAAATTTTTACTGTGCAATTCGGTAAAAACGTAGAACAAACGATTCAAACAGAAAAATCTTAAGATATGCAGAAATTTGTATTCTGGTCCTCCTATGTTCACGTGAACTTAGCAGGACCACTTTATTTTTCGATTTTTTCGAATTTGAGACTGGTACAAACGAAATTTTTTACCGTACAATCCAGTACAAACGCAGTACAAACGATTCGTACAGAAAAATCATGAAATTTGTAGAAATTTATTAGTGGTCCTGCTAAGTTCACGTGAACTTAGCAGGACCACTTTATTTTTCGATTTTTTCGAATTTGAGACCGGTACAAACGAAAATTATTACGGTACTAACCGGTACAAACGCAGTACAAACGTATGGTGTGCAAATATTTATAAATTTCAAAAGTGATCCTGCTAAGTTCACACTCGTGCATTTTTTGTGCAATGGAAACAAGGCCTCCACGGTGAAAAAATTTTTCGCTGAAATCAACAGTGATTCTGATTTACACAAAAAATAATGATAATAATAATAAAAGTAAGCTTTAGAATATAATTTGTATCACCCCTTTCTATAAACTTCAATGTGAACGACAGAAATAATATAAAACCTACGCAAGCTCTTGAGCTTCCTTGATTATATGGTTAGCGTACGCGCTTTCAGTGCGGGAGACCCACCTTCGATTCCCTCTGGGAACCTATGTTAAGCTGTAGGTCCACCCAATCCAACCAAACAACTACGTATGTTTAAATAAACACACAGCAGAAGCACAAGGAATAGCACAATGTACTTTATTGAGATCCAATTTTCTATTATAATTGTCATCTTTCAAAATTTTCCTATTTACCACGAGGTTTTCCATAACGTATTAAAGACAGAGGTTTTCATTCTACAATTTGCTGATCTCAACGCAACGTAAAAAGCAATGAGCAATTATAACTGCTATGCTTATCGCAACTTAAGATGTAATTGTTGCGTTGTGTTGACGAAAACTACTGAATAAGGCACAGAGAGACAACGAAGGAATTTTCTTTTTTTAAGATCTGAGATTTGTAAGCACTTTCAGTCTCTTCCATTCTATAAGGGGCACTGTGGCTCAGTGGTAGAGTGCTTATTTCTGATTGAGGTCAAAAAGTATATATATTTTGGTGCTATGGAAGGAACAAGGAACCCCCGGATAAAGAAATTTCGGATGTTTCTTTTGTACTGTTTGTTAACTGACCCTCGAACGTGATTGACTGTTATGTGATCGTCAGTCGGAAGCTCTGTTTCGATTCCTACGCATTGCTTCCCACACTGGCTATCAGCTGTAGAAAACTCTCCTAAACGCGCGCATGAATACAATACTTTGCTTATAATTGTGAGTGGGCTAGTACTTACGTCACTGCAAGCTTAGATTAGCCATGACTTTAGTAATATCGTGATCTGTGTTGCCACACTTGGTACAATTGTACCGAATTCAGCCCTTTTTGTCATTCATCGGCCCGTTGGTACCACGCTGGCATTTTCAGACCCTTTTGTGAAAAAGTTGGTACAATTCTACCCAATTCAGCACCATTTAACAAATATTGTCACATTTTCAAAAGTTCACGTTACTCATACTGTGTTGGACTCTTAAGAAATGCTGGTGAACATTCATTCTGTGACGTTGCACCGCATAACGCTACATACTTCATGTGGAAAATTCGTAATTCGAACTATACCGGGAAACAAATGACGCTAGATGGGCGCATCCGCGCCGCGCAAGAAGGAGATGAGAAAGAAGCAATGTGGTGGAAATTTTAGCTTCAAATCTTTTCTTTTTCTTTTCTTTTTCTTTTTCTTTTTTTTTTTAAGTACACACACGTTGAATCAAGTGTTGCATATTCTGGAGAAGACAAGTGGGTGCTGAAGTAAGTCTATAATTTATGTATCGTTGAAAAGATTATGCAACATCAAAACAATAATAGTACCAGTGCCGTAGAAAATCAGCGCCTGGGCCAGAATATACGACGGCGTCCCCGTACATATGAGGTCAATAGATCAGCCGCAAAGCGCCACTATGGTTGGCGCGAAGCGTATAAAATTTTTAAAAGTAAACCCTGGTTTCCCTTGATTTTGAGCACTTTTTCTTACTTTCCTTCAATTGTATATATCTTCTTTTTTCCTTCCGAATTTTGCGCACCCTTACTTCGGCGCCCGGTCCACCCCCCAAAGGCATGGTATAGCACAAAAATGCATTGACGTAGTTCCCGGCTTACCGGGCTAAGTTGTTTACTAGTGACACCATATTGACGAATATAAAAATACCCGAACATTTCTGCGTTTTAGAGATCTATATCGACGGGTTGTAACAAACTTTATGTATAAGCCTAAAGTTAGGTCAGGGATGAACATACGTGGATAAAACATTTTACTTTTTGACAAAAAATGAATTCAGCCCTTTTTGTTTAAATTTGGTACTATTTTTCAGCCCACTCCAGAGCTAGGACTGTGGCAACACTGATCGTGATACTGCCATACTCTGGATTCTACCTCCCTCGCTAGTTTATAGCTAGATCTGCCTCTGAATTTGGTTTTCAAGGACTGAAATAAATATACCAAAAGTACAAATAGTTAACAAAATGAAGGAAACACCCATGTACCGCAATACGTAATATGTGTGAGTTGAACATTCGTACTCTTCGTTTATGTCCGTTAGTGCATTGTTGGGCGATATAAATAGTACACAAGGCGATTTAGTTCGATTTAGTCTTTGAAATCGGTTACATACATTGATGGTGTAAATTGAAAGACTTCTGGGATTTTCAGAGGGCGAGTTGTAGGTGTACGGTTAGTTTAGCAAATCTGTCAAAACTGTCACCATGTGAGATGTATCAGGATCAAGCACTGGTGGTTCTAGGCCTGGGCCCCCAGCTTTTTGCAGTGAAGATAAACTAATATTTTCAATTGTCTTGAAATATTTAGTATAATTAATATTTATTTTGCAAGAAGTTTAACGTTATCGAATCTTGAACATAAAATGAAGTGTACCATGATAAGCTTCTTCTATAAACATGAATTGGGGGGAAGGAGTCAGAGTGTATGTTAGAAACTGTATTTTGTCGAGTTTTAAACGATTTTTTAATATCTTAGAACAAGTTTCAAGGATTACTTCCCAGATGCGTACATGTCAAAATCCTTCCCAGATGCGTAAAAGTGCCATGGGCGATGACAAGACATATTTTGATATTGATAAGAGTTTTCTCACTTCCGTACATGTTTAACAACTGACAGTGTTTCTGTGCATTTTTAATAGTTTTAGCAGAGGAGGATATGGAATTGCATACGAAAATACGAAAAGATGCATACCTACATGTTTTTCATACTGTTCTAAGTTTTTTTTTTTTCGACTCAACTCTTCACGTTGAATTCTAATTCGACCAATGTATCCCCGAAATGTGTGTGATATGAATTCACAAATCACATCAAAGGGATACACAGATCGGCTTTTATAAAGAGTTTTCGTCGAACTAATATCTGGATCAGGAGCGGTCTGGCATCTCTGAGGGTCCTCGGCTGCAGGAAGCTAGAGGTGCCTCTTTAAAAAAATGTTCACTTGCGTATGTTACTAAATTCTATTATTGGTCCACTTAAGTAAAGTTACCTACCGCATTGTTTTATAGGAGCTTTATTTTAATAGCAAACCTCTCCAGTATGCTTACATGTTCTAATTACATAAATTCTACCATAATATTCTTTAAAAACAAATTTTCAATACCTTGATCAGTGATATAAGGTAAGTAACCAATAAATACTACCAGGAATACTTTATACTTTTCATACTTTATTACATGAAACTTACAATACGTAGGTTGCTTCAAACTTCAAAATAGTGATTTTGCGCAGACGCATAAAAATCTACATAAAAATCCTACAAAATCAAAGAAATATATACAAATTGTGTACGTATTGTACTTAGATTCACTCATAAAAAGAAAATTTCAAACTATCAACCTGTAAAATTATGTTTGAATATCTAATACTGTATTCTGTTGATGATGAAGAATATTGGCATACATGTATTATGAATACAACATTTACTAACAGAGAAAAGAAGTCTCCTTCTACCTAGATCAGGTCTATAGGGCTAATGTCTAAATGCTTCATTAAATTAATAACTTTTTCCAAGTTTCTCACTCGTTATTGCTGCTTCATCTATAATCAATTTTTTTTTATCAATTTACGAACAGATCTCGTTCTGCATTTATAAAAAGTAGCTTAGACATTAAATCTTGGTTTAGCGCAGAAATTCTATTCTAATCTATTCTTAACAATTTTAAGTTTTGAAAAGGTCCTTCCTCAGGTTAGCTGCGTATAAAGCAGAGTGAATATAAACTTGTAAGCTGTATATAGATTGGTAAAAATTCCAGATTGTGACAGCACGAAAACAATGTTAAAGGTACACGCTTTGACATAGTTCTCTTCACCAGGGCCGGATTTAGCATTTTGGCGCCCCTAGGCCCAATAATTTTTTCCGCCCCCTAGTCTGGTTAAAGTTACTTTCCTAAAAACCTGTATTAAAAAATTATATCAGGCCTATATGTTAATTGCTGAAACACCACTCCACGATGCAATTTTATCTTTAACTTTACCAACAATTATTTGTTCCAATGAACTTCAAAATCAGAATGCTTTATTAGCCTGATTTTTTAAAATCAATTTAAAAAGTATGTTAAGTTTTGGCTATTTATTTTTATTTCTGGATATTTTTTATTTTTTTCTCTCGGCCTTGCGCCCCCTGGGAGCTTGCGCCCATAGGCTCGGGCCTACCGGGCCTATTGGGAAATCCGGCCCTGCTCTTCGCCTTCTTCTGACTGAACCGTCATTCCTCTTCATTTAAGTTATTCACATCAATTTCATCACTTTGATCCCACTGAGTCTAAAATCAACTAAGGTTAGGTGACAAATGGTGCGTAAAACTTCTGTTGGAAATTCGTCAGTGTCTGCTATTTCAGTTTTTTTTTTTTTTTTTTTTTTTTTTTTTAATGGAGCCATGAACAATCTTTCAAAATACCTGTTTGAATTAAATCTTTTTTCAATACTTGAAGTAGCACAATCGATAATATGGAAATAGATTTGTTTAAATTTCTGAACTGGAGTAACTTCTAAAACTTCATCTTTTGTTTTTTCACTAGGCATTTTTCTTCGAAATTCTCTTCTCATCGAACTCCAGTGAAACTTCTACATCATAAACATCCTCTAAAATAATATTCATGGCAATTGCACACTATTTGATTTGTCAAGTGAGAAATTCAAAGTGCTCTGAACTAATTTTAGCAGTGATTTTTTGTAACAAAGTTTGCACCAATTTCCAAGCTGTACAGTAATCCATTTCTTTAAGATGTATTTATTTACTCCATTTGAAACCAAGATACATTTGGTATTTGGAGGGTTCAGACAGTCCTCTTTCTTAAGTATTTTGAAACGGTAGTTGTGATCAGAAAAATATCGAGCATAACAAAAGACATGAGATCATAGTCGAATTTTTACTATTGCTTTATCATATTTATGGTCGCGAACTTTAATTTGCAATCCAAGCTTCCATTCAATATTTTATTTAAACATTCAACAAATGGCTCAACTTTCGTGAGTTGGTATCACTTATCAAAAATTGTATGTCAATAATTGATGAAAGTGCCGTATACTTACTTCACAATCTTTTTTGAGTTTTCATAATTTGGTGCTGGCACTGTTTCTTTTTAGTCTCTTTCTCCTAGGCAGTCATTCGCGTGCGTAGTCCTGGCCCCCCCACCATCACACAATTCTTCGAAACAATTTCAATCGTTTGTACTTCGTTTGCTCCCATTTGCTCCGCAGTAGCTCCGTTTGCTCCCTTAACGTTCCTGAGAAAATGGAACCTTAAAGTGGGGGGTCCAGAACAACGTCGTCCCAGTGTGTAGGACATGGAGTGAACTGCCCTAAACATTAAAATGGGTAAGGTGGAGGGAAAGATTATGCTAATTTTATTAATGAAAGTTAGTTAATATGCAACAATCTAAATGAATCTGGAAATGTCAGTAGAGCATAAATAACAAATTATTATTTAATTAAAGAAAATGAGAACATTTAAATTTTGAAAGAAGGATACTCTGAATTTACGAGTGATAAATCTCATTTTCTAAACAAAATGAAGTGCTATTCCCAGGGTCTTCCTTGGTTTTAACTTCATTGAAGCAAATACCAATAATGTCACATTTAACTATCATAGGCTGACAGACAGAAGCTATAATTCGCTGATTATCTGCTTCTCTGGCGATGCTGTAAAGGAAAGAACATAGAACAAATAATCCAACACATACCTGTGATGTCTCCCAAGGTGAAGGTAGAAGAGAATTTCCATACGTTTTCAGATGACAAAATTTTAATTAAAAAAAAAATATATAATCACCATGAACACTGAATAATTTGATAATGCGTATTCGAGTAGTATCGATTAGATTTGTTATAGTTATCAGTTTGTGCACACGCGTTATTGTTCCTTCCAATTCAGCGCTGATCCCGTTCTTCCGTTTACGGGACTGTCTTGTTACTTCTTCACCGATGGTATCGCCTCTTCCGTTCCGGCAATACTTGCTGGAGCTCTTCTTATGTCCATGTGGATGATCCCAAAAACACCTTAGTATGTCATCCCTACTATGTACAAGTCCTTCTTGTAGAAAATGACTAGGTGTACTTCGAGAAATTTGAATCGTGTCTCGATTTCACTATTTACAACTAACTGAACGATGTATAAGTATTTCAGTCGCACCGTCTGTAGATCACGATCTGATTAGATTTTAGCATAAAATAACTTCATGCACACGAATCTGACACTGTTCATATACATACAAGATGACACGACGCATTATTTTCAACGGAAGTCTTTCACGTAGCACAGTTCTGAAAGCTTAGGTCAATATGATGGACCTTCACTAGCTCCAAGGAAGTATGTTGATATGTATAATTTGTATAAAACTATGTAGCCGGTTTCGACATTTTCAACTATCAGTTGAAACAAATAATAATAATAAAAAAACTTGAGTAACTATTTCGAGTTCAAAACACAGTTCGAAACACACTTGAGTAACTATTACGAGTACAATTCAAACAAGTTCATCTCCAAACCGGAGAATTACTTTGACTCTATATTGTGATATGCTATCTACTCTCTTGTAAAGAGAGTCAACTTTCACGAACTGAACTCTAAACGAAATTTCATCCGCACGGTCAACGAACTAACCACCAACTAACTCTCTTCCGCCCTTTTCGTATATATAAAACTATCCGTTTCTTTATTTCCCTGAGACTCGCTTCTAAGTACACTTCTTTCTTATGAAGGGGATGGTGCGGAAGGGTGAAAGCATCTTGGTGCCATCAAGTCTAGTGACTACACCTTGTCCTATTCTTTTGCTAATAAATAAGTTACTTTTGATTAATGTTCTGTTTTAACATTGTAACCTAATATGGTAAACTTGTACCCTCAAACTGATGCCTATCATACTGAGTTTCCTTACTTCGATCTATGTTAAATTTTAATTTGAACATCCTAACTATTTACAGATATACCTTCTAGCAGACATGTTTACAGGGCGCATAGTGGTCTGAGAGTCATTGACCTCTGGTGGCGGAACATCCAAACCACTCTCAAAACACTACTCAGTCTGTGTCCGTGCTAGCTGTGAAAATTTTACAAATAACAACACAAATAATTAGATTTAGAACTGATATCACTTAAAATACATCTTCCTTATTGATTTGAAGCATATATATGTGATTGTCATTGCATGTCATATCAATATTTATACACAAACACTCTTTTCCTGTTTTCTACTGCTTGAGAGGAATCACCTGGCTGCTGCTGTTACATACCATGTTTCCCCCTTCACAACATCACGTGAGGATACCAATACAACCAAAATAAGCTTTGTATTTATGTTTTGTAAATAAACTGAGACACGGAAAAGCAAGACTAAGGAATACTAGAATATTCTACTCATTCAAGAATGCATAATAACTTAAGAAGAAGATGACTGTTTTCTTTAGTTTATTTACAAGGGGTGAAGGTCGGTGGAGGGAATGTCCTTAGCTCCAGCATTTTGAAAATACAAGGAAGTTGAATGAAAAATTATAGGCTCGTTTTTACTTGAGATGTCTTGGACGCGCTCTCAGCAGATATCATTAAATCTGGCCAGAAACTTCGTGGTTCACACCTATTGTTACTGATATTTTTGCACGGAGGTATGAAAAATTATATTGCTTTTACCACAAAGAAACTCTAGTCTGGGTGTCGTCAGTACAGACTCAGATGACATCGTTGTCAACTTGAAAATTTATACTTATATTCATTTTCTTCGTTGTTTCTCATGAAGAAATAAGAAAGAGCTTTCCTTTTCCACCAGATGCCAATGTCTTTCGGGTGGCAATACTGCTGCACGAACATCTGGGCTCACTCGACTTGAGTGCAGAAACTTTTTTTTTTTTTTAAACTAGATTCTGCTTCTTCTGCGTTGTAGATATTTCCTCTGTATTTCATTATTTCGATGCAAGAATATTATTGAATCCAAACAAACACAATATATTCACATACCTAATTAAATACTACCTAATTTTGAACAGTCATCTCCTTATGTTAATAAAAAAAAATAGGATATAAATTGAAAAATAAATCGAAAAACTTAATACGCCACTAATCCCTTGATATGCAAAACATATAATATGATATACTAATTTAAATATTGATATGCAAATAACCTAGCTATATGTGCCTTACACACCAGCCCCCCCCACCCAACTAAAAATAATCGCTGAGGGAAACGGATGGTGGCATTCGTTTGTACTTCGTTTGCTCCCATTTGCTCCGCAGTTTCTGCGTTTGCTCCTTTACCGTTCCCGAAAAAAATGAAATTTAAAGTGGGGGGCCAGAACAACATGGTCCCAGCCCCCCCACCCAATAGCGGAGAGGAACGGATGGTGACATTCGTTTGTACTTCGTTTGCTCCCATTTGCTCCGTAGTAGCTCCGTTTGCTCCCTTACCGTTCCCGAGAAAATAGAAATTTAAACTGAGGGGCCAGAAAAAGATGGTCCCAGACCTCCGAATTAAAAACAGTGACAGAGAAGAATAGATGGTCGCATTCGTTTGTACTTCGTTTGCTCCCATTTGCTCCGCAGTAGCTCCGTTTGCTCCCTTATCGTTCCCGAGAAAATGGAACCTTAAAGTGGGGGTCCCCCACTTTAAGGTTCCATTTTCTCAGGAACGATAAGGGAGAAAACGGAGCTACTGCGGAGCAAATGGGAGCAAACGAAGTACAAACGATTGAAATTGTTTTCGAAGAAATGCGTGATGGTGGGGGGGCCAGGACTACGCACGCCAGTCATTCCCTTGTAACAAGAACTTAAGGGGGCGGACTACTAAATATTTTTCAAAAGATAACAATTTTTCTTTTGTACATTTTTCGTAAGTGAAAAGAGATAATTAAATGTAACTTACCACAATAATAGATAATGTTATTCTACATCCGAAAATACAAATCGGAAGAATTTTCATTGTTGCCTAATGTGACCAGAATTTGAATTACCCAAAAATCTAGGTTAAGGCAGCGGCTAGAAATATGAACTCAATGGTAATTAATGACTTATCATGTTGTTTTGGTTCCTTGTTAACTACCTTTTAAATAATATTTGTATTTATTTTGTAATAAAAGAAAATTATTAAATTTACAGTTTCTGTTTATTACAAAATAAATACAAATATTATTATTTAAAAAGTAGTTAACAAGGAACCAAGACAACAGGATAAGTCATTAATTACCGTTGAGTTCATTTTTCTAGTTGCTGCCTTAACCTAGATTTTTGGGTAATCATATTTTAGCCACACTGTAATTTCTATGAATGACAACACTTGTAATTCTTCATATTTTCGGGTGCTGACTAGTACTGTGGTAAGTTACATTTCATATCTCTTTCCACCTACGAAAAACAGGCAAAAGAAAAATTGTTAGCTTTTGAAAAATATTTAGTAGTCTGCCCCCTTAAGAAAACAGCCGATTCCTCTACTAAACCAAATAAATTTTCTGCTTGGAGCAAATTTACCGTAGAATCAGTTACAGCCAAATTTAGTACGTGTCCTATACAGTGTAAATTAAATACGGATTCTTCCTTTTGAAATGCGCTTGAAGACCGTAGTAACAGCCGCTCATGTTACTCGCCCCATCAAAAGAACACGCAATAATATTCGAAATTTTAATGCCACATTCAACTAGCTCTGACTTTATACATTCGTACAAAGCAAGTCCACTTGAATCATCAACAACTGTTAAATTTAAGTCTTTCATATACTTTTCCTTGGACTACGTAGCGGACACAGATTGCCACCATCAAGTTATAAACAACACTTTCTTGAAGGCAGGGGCGGATCCAGGGGGGGGGGCGATCGGGGCGATCGCCCCCCCCCCAGAAGAGGAAACTTTCTTACTTTATACCAGGGAAGCAAGAAAGTTCGTGCGCTTTTGAACCACTCCCGCTTCCATTTGGCTGCTGCGGCGACATCTGTCACCGTAGCATGAAAGTTTTGACTGTTTGGGAAAGCTTATTCATTGACGCATCAACCACGGTGAATATAACAACGCATTTGTTAGTGTGGTGTGTAAAAATCGCTCGTGATCATGTCAGTGTCAAATGAAGTTTTTAGAGCTTGTTTGCTTTACGAGTTTAAATTGGGGACAAATGGTGCAGAAGCAGCTAGAAAAATATGTATTGCGTTCGGAGAGGGTGTAATAAGTAAACGTACAGCACAAAAATGGTTCCAGACCTTTTCAACTGGTGACGAGACCTTGCAAGATAAGCCTCGCTCTGGGAGGCCTAAATCAGTGAATATGGAACCCCTGAAAGCCGCTATTGAAGATGATTGCAGTCAAACACGTGAGGAACTTGCTCACCGATTCGAGGTAAGCAGGGAAACCATTCGGGTAAGTCTGCATCAGTTGGGGAAGATCTGGAAACTGGGCCAGTGGGTCCCTCACCAGCTGACCGGTACGAGCCAAGTTCTAAGACTGAATATCTGTTCATCTTTGTTGACGAGACATAAAATCTGTCCAATTTTGAACCGTATATTAACTTGTGACGAAAAGTGGGTCATGTATGACAATAAATACTGTCATACCATTGGCTATCACCGAATGATCCGAAGCCTTTGACTGCAAAACCGAATATCCATCAACGCAAGGTTTTGCTCTGTGTTTGGTGGACTACAAACGGTATCGTGCACTACGAATTCTTGGAACGTGGTAAGACAATTCCAAAGATGTGTACTCATCACAACTGAGAACGGTAGCCACCAAACTGACCCAGAAACAGCCAGCACTAGTGAACAGAAGAGGTGTGCTCTATCACCAGGACAACGTGCGCCCTCACACCACAAAACAGACGCTGGAGGTAATCTCAGAACTTGCTTGGGAGCTTCTATCTCATCCTTCCTACTCCCCAGATGTCGCCCCTTCGAATTACCATTTATTCTTCGCCATGGACTTCTTTATGCGTGGCAGGCAGTTCAAGACTGAAAAAGACGTCAAAAATGCAGTTGCTGAGTTTTTCGAGTGTCGGGAACAAATATTCTACAAAACTGGCATTTACAAGCTTGTTGAGCGCTGGGAGAAGATTGTAGAAGGAAATGGAGGCTATTTTGCCAAATAAATAAACCGTTAAAACCCTGTAATTTATAGTTTTCTTTCATAGTATAAAAGCGCACGAACTTTCTTGCTTCCCTGGTATATATAAATAAAATCTATCCCAGAGTTTGGAGCCCTTAAAAGTTGCATTAGTCGGATCGCATGTCATTTCCTATATTCAGAAATATCCTGTGAGATTTTTCGTGTATAGAACACGCTCTATTTCGGAACGAAAATTCGTAACATTTTGATTTAAGCGACATCAGGTGAGAGAAATTGAAAACAAATTTGTTTTCTCCCGCCAGCCGTATGTGGGTGAAAGCAAAAAACTCGACAAAATAAAGAGTGGTGCAGGGACCGATGAGGCATGTTTTGCTAATTTATTTTCTGATTTTTTATGCTTTTTTTAAGAGGTGTGCAATTTAACAATATAGCGCCTAGTAGGCCTATCAATAGCAGTAGGATGTACAGTGTAGTTACGTGTATGGCACAAAAATTTAGGATTTTTTTTTTTACGAGATATGTCTTAACATTTTCCCTCAGATAAATCCTAAGATATTTCCTAGGACTTATCTCATAGTGTATAGTTGGCATGAGTGTTCTATAGTATATGTACGAGGGTCGTTCCGAAATTAATGCCTCCTATTTTTGTGTTGACTTTTTATGTCCATGCCAGATGATGTTAGTATAGTGCTAATGCTTGAACCTTCGTCTTTCATTTGCAACTGGTCCCGTTGTTCTGCGGTAGTTGACGCCAGCACAGGAATGTTCCAGAATGGAGCCTGATTGGACGTGCGTACAAAACAACGATGTGTGATTGAATTCCTCACTGCTGAAGGAATTGCCCTGATTGAAATTCATCGACGCTTGGTAAAGGTTTCTGGAGACGATTCAATAGAGTGAGCAATGTGAAACGATGGGTACGACATTTTCAAGGTGATGAAAAGGGTGTTTACGACAAGCCACGGCCCGGTCGACCGTGCACAGCTGTCATCCCTCGCAATGAAGAGAGTCTTGATCAACTCATCCGTGCTGATCGCCGGATAACGACCAGAGATTGTGTGAAAAGCTGAATGTCGGCTGTAATACCTTGGAAAATATGCTGGAACATCAAAGTTGTAAGGAAGTGGTTAGTCTCAGCTGGTTTCGATTTTTATAAGCGCGGCATCATCGTTGGCAAAAGTGCATAACGAATGGTGGGAATTACGTGGAAAAATGACAGTCTGTAGCTGAAATATTGTTCTGTTCAGCTCTGCTGTTGTTATTTATGTATCTCCATCAGTTCCTATGAAAAAAGTAGAAGGCATTACTTTCGAAACGACCCTTGTATTATTCCCTAACAACTAAGTAACAACGTACCAACTACCAATACTTTCAACCATATCTGTTCAGGTATGATCTTAGGAATATTAGGATGAACCTACCGTAGCTCGCTCAATACCCTTTCTTCAACATTATTGAACATATTTGACCAGCTTTAGAGCAACGAGTCTTGTAAAAAAAAAAAAAAAAAAAAATCCTCCTCCATCATCTTGACGCAACTGAGTGTTGATACATATTTGCAAGCTTGCGCACAGTAGCAGATCCAGAAGAATCGTTTGGGGGGTGGGGAGGTTCGCTTCCTGGAAGATAAGCGTAACCTCAAGGTGACCAGAATTTTAATTTGCAAGAATGGGACGCATATGAATCCGGGGATTCCCAGATTCCATTTTGGGACTAGGGTTGCCAACTCTGGAAAATAAAAAAAAGAAAAACAGGCAGCCCCACAAAATTCCCTATGATAGCCTATAGGTCTAAGTGTGAAGTATCTCTGTTCGGACACATCCATGGGAAGGAAATGTACTATTCTGACCAAAAGTGCATTAGCACCTGTATTCTGCATATCTTTAGTACATTCACTAATAAGCTTAATAAATACATCGTGCTATAAATAAACTGAAATCGGCATTGATCATTTTATTATATTTACCAGTAACTCCCACTTCCTTAAAATTATCGAAATAGATGAACAAAAGTATATTAATCTTTACCTGACAATTTTTGATTTGGAAAATGAAATTTATTCATTAAACTTATACTTCAACCGCAAGAAATTGCTTTAAGAAGTCCTTTTTCACTGTTAATAAATGTATAAAATTCCTTACAAGTAAATTTCAATTTTTTTCTGATACAGTCCCTGTCATCTCTTTAAACTTATCTAAACACATAAACAGAATATATTAATCTCTGCTATGGTTTACTTCCTACTGTGCATTTGGCCCTTCTGCAGTCTTGTTGCTGTTATACATTTGATCGTTTCATTGTACGGACCCCATTATTTCTCAACTTCAGAGCCTCATATCTCCCTTATTTGGCAACACTGATAACCCAATTTGTAATTTTTTTTCAAGTTTTATGCCAATTGTTTTAATGACATAAAATGGTATACGTTCTATTTGAAAAGCTATAAGTTTGTGTTGAGATGGCAACACTACTTGTAATGACACTACTGTCGTGTTCTTGGTCGCGTGTTCCCTCCGGTAGGTATCAGGTTATCTGTATACATTTTTCATTTTCTGTCTTTTCCGGCTGTTTAGGGTATAATTCGGCACAGCCTCACGCGGACACTGCTTGGTATATGTATTATATACTGGGTAATCAAGACATTTCGGCACCGAGGGACTATCACCCCGATGATTAGCGATCCACAATAAATCAGGGTATCAATTTTCATAAGTATTTAGCAGTCACGGTTCGCATACGTCCCTTATAAGTTCCCTCACAACAATGACACATTCGCCCAGTGTTGCCACAATCCTCGCTCTGGAGTGGGCTGAAAAATAGTACCAAATTGAGACAAAAAGGGCTGAATTCATTATTTTATATCAGTGTAATACATGGTTCTATAACACGAAACAAAAAGTGGTAAAGTTCTAGAATCCCCCCCTTCCCCCTCTGCCAAGTCCAAATCAAGAAAGTGCTCTTTTTAAAAATTATTTTTTTAAAAACATCCAAATAGCAGGACCCAGTGGCATAACAATGGCCTTTGGCGCGCCTAAGCAAAATACCTAGTGGCGCCCCCTCACCCATTTAATAGACCAATATATGACCATCTGTAACTTATGCGTATGCGCCACATCCCACATTTGACTAGCTTTGGGCAGTGTTGCCAATATGAGATTTTTCTGTCCGCTAAAACAGGGCTAAAAATTCGCTATCTGCCAAAAAAAAAAAAAAAAGTGATCACATCGTTGAGATTAGAGCCTAAGTACGTCAGTATCATCCTCATCCATTTAACACTACGTCATCTCAGTCAACATCAGGAGCGGACGAAGGCAAAATTTTCACCCTGCCAATGAGTCTTCTCCCCACACCTAGTCGTAGCCTATATTTTACATTTTATTACAGTGATGTTAGAAAATATGTTCGAATATTTATTTTCGGCTGCTTGTTTGCGCGCCCCTGACGTTAGCATCCCGGGCAACTGCCCGGTTTGCCCAACCTTTGGTGCTTGGAGAATTTGTCGTTATTGTTGAAAGGCTGTTGCGCAGGGGAATTTTATTTATAGTTAGTAAGCTCAGTACGTGTAATATAGGACTGGTATCGTACAGTATTTGTACGGTAAAATTAACTACCAGGAGGATTAATTTCTTAATCATACAGTGCTATAACCTCGACGAGTTTACAGTAATCCCAGTAATTTGATACACAAATGTAATAAACTGCGAGAGTGGGGGAAAGGAATTTTTATTCTTGCCATGTTTGAAAGTGAAGACCACGAAAACTTGGGGCTCCATTTATATAATTTGTTTCTTTTTTATTAAAAACCTGGGTCTCTCCCTAATATACCGAAACGTCCTGCGCCCGTAGGGAATGCCTACCCCCCCTTCCCTATTGCTACGTCGCTGGGAGGATCCCAAACAACCATCGGCGCAAATCTGTCTTCAACATTGGGGGGACGGGTAAGACCGTTCCCATATATATATATATATATATATATATATATATATATATATATATATATATATATATAATATAGTGGTCCAAGTGAGACGGTATGCGGTGGTATGCCATACCGCCTCTGGTTTTTCAGTAATGAGGACATACCGTCTCTGGTTTTTCAGTGATCAAGACAATATTTAATTAGCCGGTATGTTGAGTCAAAATCATAATGAAACATACTGCATCTGCTTTATTACCACTTCGAACACTATATATATATATATATATATATATATATATATATATATATATATATATATATATATATATATATATATATATATATATATATATATATATATATATATATATATAAAAGCGATTTTCAAAATATTTATGAAGTTGATGCAGGGGTCCACGTGAGCTTTTGGGGGGGCCTCCGACCTCCCAGGATCGGCCCCCTTAATTTCAATAACATTAAAGGAATCGTTACAGAAATCTAACGCATGTCATATATCTTTAGTTAACAGATGTAGCCTTAAGATTACGGAGAAAAATATTTCAGCAATTGAATTCTTTTCTTTGCTTACGAAGCATCCTCTCCCAAAAGAAAAATTGGGACACGCGGAAATACGTAGCAACAAACCATGGTTCGAACGAACAGAAAAGAGAAAACAAGCAAAATTAGGTTGGCTACAAAATCCGAATGAAATAACCGCACAAAATTTCGTAGACATCAGGGGGGAAACTTCCCAAACTTTGGGAACAAAGAAACGCGATTTTTTGAAAGTTAAAATTTAGGAACTTGAAGATAATAGTAAAAATAAAAAAATTCGGGACATGTATAAAGGGATCAACGAATTTAAGAAAGGCTATCAACCTCGTGCTTATATTAAAGAAAGCTGATGGAACAGTTCTTACTGATATAGATAGCATTTTAAAAAGACGGAAAGATTTCTTTAACGATTTGCTTAACACGCAGCAAAAACTAATGTGCGTGGAGAAAGAGAGATACACACCGCAGAAACGTATATTCCAAAACCCAACCGAATAGAAGTAGAAATCGCTATAAAGAAATTAAAGAAACACGAATATCCGGGTGTAAACGAAATTGCGGCTGAGTTAATTTTAGCTGCATGCGAAAAATTGTGGAACAAGATACACAAACTCATTCCCCTTATCTACAACAAGGAAGAATTGCCGCAAGAGTGGAAAGAATCAAACATTGTTTTAATCCACAAGAAAGGAGACAAAACTGACTGTAATAATTATCGAGGCATCTCTCTTCTATCAACATCTTATAAAATCCTTGCAAATATTCTATTAGCAAGATTGACCCCATACGCAGATGAAATGATCGGAGATTATAAGTGTGGATTTAGACGAAATCGGTCAACTATCGACCAAATATTTACCATTCGCCAAATACTCGAAAACAAGTGGGAATACAATAGCCCGGTACATCAACTATTTATTGATTTTAGAAAGGCGTACGACTCGGTTAGGGGAGCAACATTGTACAACGTTCTTACACAATTTGGAATAACGAAAAAGCTAATTAGATCCATTAAGGCATGTTTAAATGAATCCCAAAGTAAAGTCCGGGTAGGAAAATTTTTGGCCACGAGCTTTCACGTCGAGAATGGCCTGAAACAAGGAGATGCGTTCTCGCTATTATTATTTAATTTTGCGCTGGAATACGCTATAAGAAAAATCAAAGATAGCAACCAGGGCCTAGAATTGAACGGTATTCACCAGGTTATGGCATATGCTGATGATGTAAATTTAATAGGGGATGACTGGAGAACAATAGAAAGAAATGCACAGATCTTATTAAACACTTGCAGGGGCATGAGTTTAGAAGCAAATGCAGAGAAAACTAAATACATGAAAGTGCGTCGAGACCGTAATACGGTAAATTATGGATGCGTTAAAATATCAAATAACTCTTTTGATAAAGTGGATACTTTCATATGTCTAGGATCAATATTAACAGACGAAAATCATATTCACGAAGAAATTAAATGTCGACTAAAAGCAGGAAATTCGTGTTACTATTCGGTTCAAAATCTCATGTCGTCGCAAATTCTGTCGAGGAATTTGAAGCCTGAAATATATAAAACGATAATCATACCTGTTGTTCTGTATGGTTGCGAAACATGGTCGCTTACTCTAAAGGAAGAACATAGACTGAAAGTATTTGAGAACAAGATCCTGAGACGAGTATTCGGACCCAAGAGGAACGGGAATGGAGAATGGCAGAACTACATAACGAGAAACTGCATAATTTATACGGTTTACCAAACATTGTAAGGGTTATCAAGTCTAGGAGGCTTAGGTGGGCAGGACATATAGCCAGGATGGAAGAAAGTAGGAACACTTTCAAAGTGTTAGCGGTAAGACCAATCGGAAAACGACCATTAGGAGGACCTAGGCGCAGATGGGAAGACAATATTAATATGGATCTAGCAAAGATAGGAATACAAAGTAGAAACTGGATTCAGTTGGCTAAGGATAGAAGTCAGTGAAGAGTTTTTGTGAACGCGGCATTGAACCTCCGGGTTCCATAGGCTATAGAGTTAGTTAGCTTACGAAGCATGAGTAGATGCCTAGGCTGATACTACAAATAGATTAAATTCCCATTTACTGAAAAGATGGGTTCTACTAACATTGGAGAGTCTGTATATTCTTCGTGTGCTAGGGCCTAGGGGAGAAAAGGAGATAAGATTTCATATCAGGTTACGTCACGCACAGTCGCACGCCTTCATTTTCATTAAAAATGAAAAAGCCAAGAGAAACAAATTTAATCTTACTTTCCTTTGTGGCAGTCGGATACAAATCATCACACTTTTTTGCAAAAAGCACTTTTCAAATCGGATTATTGGGAGAACCTCCAGTTCCAATGTTGGGGGGGACATATATCCCAATTTCCCCGCAATTCGTGCCCGTACCTACATCTGAGACAACTTTTCAGCACGAGGAGAGGGGTATATCCTCCTCTGGGATTTATTGCAATTTGTGCCAAAGTAGTGGAAGTGGAATTAATACATATTGATGAGACTACTAAACGCACTACAGCACGAAGTTCAGTTTGAAATACAACAGATTACGATTCTTTTTTAAAATGGAAAAGCCAAGAGAAATCAATTTCATCTTACATTCCTTTGTGGCAGTCGGACACAAATCATCAAGCTTATCCCAAAAAGCACTTTTTAAGTCAGATTATTGAGGGGGACTGTCCCCCCCAGGTCCAACATTGGGGGGGGGGGCATGTCCCCCTCGTCCCCCCGGGATTTGCGCCAGTGCAAACAACCGTGGAAGTAGATGAAACTTTTCTCGCACATAGGAAGTATAACAGAGGCAGCAAATTAAGAGAAAACAGTGATCATCTTCGGTATGTATTGCAGGGAAACCAAACGCGCCTCTATTTCAAAGTGACCATAAACCAAAACGGTATTATTACCATATATATATATATATAAAAGGAGAAACAAATCAATCATCTCCGAGTTCGCTCCTCATGACATCACACAGTATGAGTAACGTGAGATGTAGGAAAAGTCTTACTGACACTTTTGAAAATGTGACAAGTATTTGTTAAATGGTGCTGAATTGGGTAGAATTGTACCAACTTTTTCACAAAAGGGGCTGAAAATGCCAGCGTGGTACCAACGGGCCGATGAATGACAAAAAGGGCTGAATTTGGTACAATTGTACCAAGTATGGCAACAGTGCATTCGCCGAGTCATTTTCGCGTGGCGTTACTTTCCGATCGAACAGCCTGATGAAATGAATTATTATTATTATTATTATTATTATTATTATTATTATTATTATTATTATTATTATTATTATTATTATTATTATTATTATTATCTATATATATATTAATAGTGGTGTCTGTGAACAAAAAACATCAGATCCAAATTGAAAGGACTATGTTTGTGACGCTTAATCCCTTGAACCACCCGACCGATCTCGACAGTGATGCCAATTCCTTCAGAGCCGTTTTCCCTTCACAAGCTTCAGAATTTCCCTTTTCCGGACAAAATTTCCCTTCATCAACCGTTCAAGTATTGTATTTAGTAAACGTATTTTTAATCGTTTTCGCTTCCATCCCCTCACCGCAATCTTATAACCACATACAAGCAGATACCTGACAGCCTTCCTTTGAGCTTACGCAGAATTTGAACTTGATTTGTAGTTTAGGTATCTAAGGCGTCGTGATAGAGGAAGGGAAAGGATGTGGAAAGGTGTAGGCCAGGACCTATGTTAAAGGTGCAATCTCTGCATTTGCCTGGTGTGATTGAGGAAAAACCCTATAAATATCTCGGTCAGGACGGACAACCTAAATAAATCTTTAAAAATATAAAATAAATATTATGTAAATTTAATTTTTATCCTAGATATCATGATAGATTTTATTTAATATTAATGTAACCTAAGGTACAAAGGAAATATTAAGTATATATTAGGTACCTTATGTATTTACTTAAGAACAGCACTCCCATATTTACTAAAACGAATACGAACAGTTACAAAGAAAACTCTAGTGCTACTGTCTTTGGCTGTACACGAGGAATGTTCGTAAGCACAATACAAACTAAATAAAAGTTTAGAGATGCGGAATTCTTAAGAATTTATAATTCTGTGCGCACAGCCACCAGAAAATTTGTAAACTTACACAAACACACATACACTAATGACACAGTATTCGCCCATATATACATATTTACATTCACGATACGCAGATTTTCTTCTTTTATATCGATTAATTCTCTTCACAATCAATTTTCTGGTTGGGAAAAACATCTTCTAATTGGGAAAACCAAACTGTTATAATGATTGGAGTGATAATTTAATTGAAAAATATTTCATCTTATTACATTGCATTTAATTCAACAATGGAAAGATTAATTTTGATAAATGCATATCTTTATTCACTTCCCCCCCATACAATACAACACTCCACACGAAGCATTTTATGAGTCTTTTTCTCAACTCTTTGTTCAAAGTCCCACAAAACAGACTTTTCTTTCTTTTAAAGGCTTCTTTTGCCATCTCATCCTTGCTTTTATTTCACGTTCGCATTTCATGTCATTACTAAGAACACTACCCAGGTATCGAAAACTATTCACTTGTTCTATTTTCTCCCCCCCCCTACTTTTATATTTGACACAGACCCCTTCGTTCCAATCACCATGGCTTTTGTCTTTCTAACATTTATTTTCATCCCATATTCCTCAAAGCCCTTTCTCATTTTTTCTAACATTTTATTGATTTTCTTTTCAGATTCCGCAACAAGCGCCATATCGTCTGCAAATCTTATACATCTAATCATTCTACCTCCTACCGAAATGCCATCATCATCATGTAGGCTCTTTTTCACTATTTCTTCTAGATAGACATTAAATAGTGTTGGCGAGAGGCAGCATCCTTGTCGAACTCCCCTTCCAATTGCACTCTCTTCCGTCAGTTCTTCCCCTATCCTAACACTTACTTGTTGGTTCATGTATAAGTTTCTTATGAGTCTTCTATCTTTCCATTCCAACCCTATCTTTGTTAGAACTCCCAACAACAATTCCCAATTCACGCGGTCAAAACCTTTTCTAGGTCAATAAATACAACATACACGTCTTTCCCTTTTTCTATAAACCTTTCACCGATCACCCTTAATAATCCAATAGCATCTCTTGTGCCCTTGCCTCTTCTGAACCCGAACTGCTCTTCCTCAACATCTTTATTTGTTCTTCCATATAACCTTCTGTTCAGTATTCGGAGCAGAATTTTAGCTCCATGAGATATGAGACTAATAGTTCTATAATCCTCACATCTCTTTGGGTTCGATTTCTTAGCCATCGGTATCATGATCGTTTTCAGAAAGTCTCTTGGCCATTCTCCTGTTTCATATATTTCATTGCATAGTCGCCACAATTCTTTCTTTCCCTTGTCTCCTATATTTTTAATGAATTCAATTGGTATATTATTTATTCCTGTTGCATTTCCATTCCTAATCTCGGATATAGCCTTTACAAACTCATCCCGAAGAATACTAAATCCTTTATCATCCTCGCCTACTTCATTTTCCACTTCAACATTTAGGCTACACGGTCTATCCCTACTCTTATATAAGTCTTCAACGTATTCTTTCCACCTTCCTATGACCTCATTTCTCTCGCTGACTACCTTCCCATTCTTATTTTCTACTGCCATCATAATACTCCCTTGTTTCCTCCGAAATTTCATAGATTTCACCTCCTTGTACATTTCCTCATATTTCCCAACTCTTTCTAATTCTTCTATGTCCTTGCATTTTCTTTTGTAAAACTCTTCCCTCGCTCTGTCTGTTTCTCTTCGTAATTCATTATTTAACTTTCTGTACATCTTTCTGCCCTCTTCTGTATCAACCTGTTTCCACATCTTCCTCTACCTCATTTTCTGCAACATCTGCTCCGTAACCCATGGTTTCTTAGCAGTTTTGTGTTCGCGGTAACCTACTGCTTCTTCTGCAGCCTGCTGTAAGCAACGTTTAATATGTTCCCACCGTGCGTTACTACCTGCGCCTATCCTTTCCTCGTTTGAACATTTTTCTTCGAATTTTTTAACGAAAAGATTTCTTATTTCCTCGTTTTTCAACTTTTCAGTATTCAACACTTTGTTACCTACTTTTCTTCTGCCTACATTTTTCAGTTGAATATCTACTTCGGCCAGCACAAGATTATGATCAGAGAAAATATCAGCCCCGGGAAGGGTCTTCGCGTTCTTTAAGCTATTCCGATACCTGTCCTGAATCATAACATAGTCTATCTGATATCTTCCGCCGTCTATTGGTGATTTCCATGTATATCTTCTTCTCTTGTGCTGATTGAACCAAGTGTTCCCAATTACTAGTGAATTCTGTCTACAGAAATTCACCAGTCCCTCTCCCCTTTCATTTCTTTCGCCTAAACCATATTTGCCTACGATACTACCTTCCTGGTTTTCCCCCACAACTGCATTGAAATCTCCCATTAGAATTATGCATGCACCCTTCTTCTCCCTATCTATAATTTCTTCTATTTTCTCATAATTTTCCTCTACTTCTTCATTTGTATGCGAAGTCGTCGGTGCATATGTCTGTATCACCACTAGATCCTTCGTTTTCCCTTTAAGTCTTAACATCATAACTCTATCATCAATAAATTCTACTTTCACTACCTTCTCCTTTAAGCGCTTTCCAAGAATTATTCCTACGCCATTATGACCGCCCTTTTCATTACCTGAGTAAAACATTCTATATCCTTCGCTGTTCAATACCCCATTACCTTCCCATCTAACTTCACAAACTCCTACCAAATCTAAATTATTTTGTTTCATTTCTTCTTTAAGATTTTTCTAGTTTTCCTCCCTGTAACATAGTACGTACGTTCCATGTCCCTATCCTAAACCTTTGGCTCTTCCTTGTCTTTCTTTCTCTGTTTGTCTTCCCCCCATTATTACTTTCTCGTCCAATAGTCCTTCCCAAGCCATCCCCCTCCCGGAGATCCGAATGGGGGAATATTTTACCTCCGGAACTACATTTTGACCTGCGAAAGACCATTGTTCATATGTTCTCTTTTTGCTGCCAGAAAACTAGGGAAAATAGAGTGGTGGTTTCCCGTTGCCTTCCACCCCGCAGTATCCCAGCCGTTAAAGTCACTCTGACCACGCCTGGGACTAATGTCCAAGTTGCCGTACCAATCACTATGATTTCCGCCAACTTGGCTACTGGAGAACTGCTGCCTTCTCCCAGAACACTATTCGTCTGGCTACTCCATTTAGACCACTTCGGTAGGGGTGGCCCTTCTGGTAGTGAACTACCACCGACACAGCTCTAAATTTCACTGTAGCACGCAATCCTCCCCATTGTATTGTATGGAGCGGAAACGTGGACATTACGTAAAGGTGACGAAAATCGACTGGAAGCCTTAGAAATGTGGGTGTGGAGAAGAATGGAAAGAATTAGTTGGGTCGAGCGGAAAACGAATGAGAGAGTGTTAGAAATGGTGGGTGAGAAAAGAACACTTTTAGATATTATTAGGAAGAGGAAGAGAAACTGGTTGGGACATTGCCTAAGAAGAGGGTATCATGAGGGACGTCCTAGAGGGTATGGTGGCGGGAAAGAGAGGGAGGGGGCGAAAGAGACTACAATTAATGGATGATATTAAAACAGAAAGATCATACGCGAAGACGAAAAGGTTAGCGGAGGACCGTGGAGCATGGAAGCTTCTCAGCTGTAGCAAGTGACCTGCCAATAAAGGCAGAATACCTATGATGATGATTATTATTATTCACTTAGTATATTCATATGAAAATAAATATTTATTTATTCATATATTCATTCAGAAGAGAAAGATTTTGATAAAAGATTTTAAATAAGCATTGTTGTAATGTTTCGAATTTAACTGAATATGTTGATCGATGTGTAATTATTAACGTATGCAAAGCAAGATAACTTGTGAGAATTTATGTGAAATATGTGCAACGGATTATGTTTGGAACAAATAGAATCTTGAATTTATACTGAATTTTAATGAGATTAATCAGATACGTAACTACATTCAATCTATAAACGGTTGAAGAGAGGTTCAAATTTCCCTGCAATATTCAGAGATTACAAACAATTTCCCTTTTTCCCTTTTCTCCAAAATTTATTCAAAATTTCCCTGCGCCAAGGGAAATTTCCCTTCAATTGGCATCTCTGGATCTCGATCAAATTTTTGACGTAGATGCAGTTCTGGCCTGGGGTTTGTTTTAGCTATTCACTTTGACGGTAGAACTTAGGGGAGAGAAAGTGGGGGAATTATAAATAAAACTTAATAATTCTTGAACCAAAAGACTAATCTCTATCAAATTTCCAAAATGGATGACGTTCGTACCTGGGATGGATTTTTACCATTTCACTTTGACGGAATAACGTAGGAGATGGGGAGGAGGGAGAGATATACAAAAATCAATATATAAAAAAATAAAAGTGACCATGTTCGTGAGTTAATAACTCTTGAACCACCCGATTGATCTCAATCAAATTTTCAACATAGATGAATATCGAATCTGCGAAGTTTTTTATTATTTCATTTTGATGGTAGAACTTAGAGGAGGGGAAAAGAGGAATGGAAAAGAAAGTAATGAGGCTCAAATAGAGTATGGTGTTCCACAAGGTTCCGTATTGGGATCGTTACTGTTCTTAATTTATGTAAATGATGTTCATCTGTTTAATCTAAGAGGTAGAATAACTTTATTTCCTGATGATAGTGCTATATTCTATAAAGCTGATACTGTAGAGAAACTGATGACATACATTAAAGAAGACTTATCTACATTATATCATTGGTTATGCATAAACTCGTTATTAAATTTAGAAAAGTCTAATTATATAATTTTTCACAAGCCGTTGTCAAAGATAATTCTGTCTAACAAAATTGGAATTAAGAATTT